>NC_133827.1:22079171-22233757 GCF_047830755.1 Zonotrichia albicollis | reverse complement strand
AGCCTTGGAGATGTGTTCCAGGGGAAATGATGGATTTACCGTTTGGGAAATCCTCCTGGAATTTCATGTGCAGTGAGCAGGGGAAAAATCAGGTGTTCTTCCCAAAAACTCACCCTCCCATTGCCACTGACTGTGTGGAAGCTCAGACCTCAGCTCTCTCATATTGTGTAATTTCCTCCCAAATCCCCCAAAATTGTGCTTCTGGCCTTACTCTCGTGCCAGGCAGCTCCTGTGGTTTCCACAGGCTGGTTTTGCTGCTCAGTTTGCAGACAGGGCCTTGCCATGGAGAGACCTTGGGGTCAGTGGGATTTCCTTGGTTTTCTTTCCCCTTTTCCCTCTGCCCCTCACCAGCAGGGCTCTCATTCCTCAGGAGATGTCTGCATTCCACAGCCCCTTCTCACACCTGGTAAATGATGCCCGATGTGGTGGGTCCTTTGTGTGTCCTGCAGTTCCTTCTCTGCAGGGAATTCCTGGCTGCCTCCACTTGAATATTCTGGTGTTTGGAGTGGCTGACACATTCCTGGTCATCCTGATGGATGAAGGATTTATCCCAGGTACTTCACCCACACCCAATGCCAAACAGCCCCTGGGTGCCCCAGCTCTGCTCCCACCCTATTTACAGAATACAGGGCACCAAGCTGTGTCCCCAAAAATACCTGAAATCCAGCCCTCCTTGAATTTCCCCCTTTCCCCCTCTGCATTTCCTTCCTATCTACCCTAAGAAAAGAGGTTGCAGAGGGTTCTGAAGTTGCTTAAACTGCCAGAACCAGGTTGGATGGTCTCGGAACAACCTGGCATAGTGGAAGTTGTCCCTGTCATGGCAGGAGGTGGAACAAGACAACATTTAATGTCTCTTCTAACCCAAATCATTCTGGGATTTTCCGATCAACAGTTCCCAAGGGGGAATATTTCCCCCCCCACCTCCTTCCAGACACGAATAATTCCCAAGCCAATGGTTGTTTTAGCATCATTACAGGAGCCTCTCAGACGAGTTAGTCGTTTACAGATTAGGCAGACATTGCTTACATTGTTCATAACCGATTATGGAATTGACAGTTTGGCTCCCACCCAAAATCCAGAGCCCCAGTTTAGCCTAATTGGAACAGAACAGCAGAGCAGGCTGGGGGAGGGGACAGTGGCTGCTGACAATTTAGTTAACGTTGATTTTATTGATCCCTGAAAAGCCTCTGATGCTGCAGGTTCCTCTTTATAGGGCAATAAAGTTTATAGCTGGGATTGTCCCAGGGGAATTAGAGCTCCGTGTCTCCAGCTGCTCTCAGGTGATCACTGCCAGCTTCAGCCCTAATTTGCTGAGGAATAATCAGAATCCAAGAAAAAATAAAAAAAACACAAAATTCTGTTCAGGTCTTGGAACAAAATGCCAGAAATACCACGATGACAAAATTAAAAGACAATCCCTCCCAAATGTAGGATTACTGTGTTGAAAAAGTCTTTTAATTATTCTTATTCTACTCTATTTTTCTAGGCTATTTTTTTTCTTTTCTATTCTATTCTATTCTATTCTATTCTATTCTATTCTATTCTATTCTATTCTATTCTGTTCTGTTCTATTCTAATTCTGTTTATTTTATATCCTGTTCTATTCTATTCTAATTCTGTTTATTTTATATCCTATTCTGTTCTGTTCTGTTTAATTCCCATTCTTCTGTTTGCTTCTTCTATTTCTTCCTTCTTATTTTGTCCCACAAAATGTTGCAATTGCTGCTGTCCACCTTTAATACATTCCCAGCCTTTCCTATATTTATCCTCATGAGACCTCTCTGATGTAGCCTGGGATAAAAGCACAAAAAAAAAATCAAGAAATTTTTCCAGAGCAATAAAATAAAAAGGTGCAAGACAGATCCTGGATCCAGCACTAGTGGTGGAGCACTGAAGTTTTGGTCAGATCTGGGGGCTCTGGGTGCTAAAATTCCAGTTAAAGGCATCTCCTATGGCACAGGAGGGGTGGCTGGAGCAGAGGTAGCCTCAGACATGCAGCAAAGGCAGCAGAACAGCAAATATTTGAGAAAGTCCGGAGCAGGCAGAGTGGATCTGAGTGGTTTTCCCCTCCCAACCCTTTTCTCCAAGGCTCTGACCGCTGGATTCTCCCCGATGTGCTGGCAGAGCTCTGGTTCCAGGCCTGTGGCTTCGAGCTCATTTGTCAAAGGCAGGGATCTCTATGAAAGGCTGTTAGCAGAACATTTACTTCCCATTCCTCATCCTCTGCTGTCATCACCTCCCAAGATTAATTAAGGAAAAAAGAAAAGACATCTTGTCTCTCCTTTGTTTCCTCATTCCTTGCATTTTTTAACAGCCCCTTTCTCTCCATTCATGTCCTGGGTACTGCTGGGGAGCAAACCGAGCAAAACCCAGTCCTTCCCTCTTCCTTCTTGTGGTTAACATATCAATTTCTTCTGCCTCTCTCTGGGTGGAAGTGATTGGTTGAGCTTTGTCCAGGACATCAATTCTCTTCCACGGCCTCAGCTGCTAAAGCTAAGCCAGGAAAGATCCCAAATCCATTGATTTAAGATTGTTGGCAGTTCTTGTTGCAGATTTCCAGCCCCGGTGCTGGGGTTGGTTGTTCCTGAGTCCCTTTGGGGTCACATGATGCCATCAGTCCTGCTCCCTCTGGGATAACTGGGGAATTTTGCTCATGTGTGTGCTCCTTGCCCCACTTCCCTCTGTTAGGAGCCATAACCTGTGCTCATCCTGGTGCCAGGGCCTTTCCCATGGCCATTCCCAATGGTCCTGTTTGGTTTGCTCCTGAACCCATCCTGGTCCCAGCTGTGTGAGTGAATTATGGATAAAACCAGAGCCACCCTGGCCCTGCCACCTTCCCAGCCCTGCCTGATCCCCTTGTTCCCCTTATGCCAGACCCAGTGACTTTCCACCCCTTTATTCAGAGTTTAGGCTGAGGTTTCATTCTCCCGGTCTGACCAGTGCTGGCAGTTCCCGAGCTGTGGGTACCAGGATGCTCCCAGGGGACGGTCCTACGGCTCCCTGCCGGTGGCAGGTGGGGAGGAGCTGTCTCCTCTCCGTGTGTCACTGCTGATCCATGAAACCTGGCTGAAAACCTGCGGGGCAGCCGGCGCTGCTTCCCTGGGGACTCGGGGATTCGCCATCTGCTCTGCTGAGCATCCCCAAAGCCCAGCCCTGATGGGAGGCAGCCCACCAGGAGGAGGAGGAGGAGGAGGAGGAGGAGGAGGAGGGAAACCCAGCCAGTCTGGCTGTGTCCTTGTCACGGTGGCTCCCAAGTGCCACCCTCGCTGATGTGTGTGACAATGGGAGACGCGCCCGCCCCGTGTCACCGAACCCATGTCGCTGCTGTCACAGGGCTGGCTCTGGCTCCTTGCCAGAGGAGAGAGGATGGAAACCCTTTTTTTCCCTTTCTCTTTGCTCTCCCAACAATTCATCCTAAATTTACCCATCCCAACCAAGAGGAATAGCAGATTTGTGTTTCCAAACAAGTTGTGTGTCTGCTGGTAGATAAAACCAGTACTGGGGGGACAAAAGAAACAATGGGAAGGATTCCACTGACTGGTGAATGGAAAAAGATATTTGCTTTTACAAATAAACTTTAGGTTTGCTGATAAATGACATTCGACATTGAAAGATGAAAGAAACAATGGGGAAGAAAAACCCCTAAATTCCATAAGAATTAAAAATTAAAAGGGAGGGTTATACATTAGAGGGGAATCTTTGGTATCAGGTGTTTTGGGAAGTCTGTACCTCTCAAGTACCTCAGCCAGTGGGGAAAGAGAGAGGGAAATGTGGCTGGGAAATCAGGATAAAAAGGAGGCTGTGTCCTCCAAAAACCTGAGAGATCCCAGGGGAATGCCCCATGGCCTCTCCCTTTATTGGAATAAAGTAACAGGACTCCTCTGTCTCCTTTTTGGACATAAACCTCTGATGTTTGAGGATTAATTTACCTGACGCAACTCAAGTCTGCCCCTGCTTTTCCTGGGTTTCCCCACTCTGCAGGAGCATAGTTTTTGGGTGGTTTTTGGGGCCATCCATCACATCCATCCCCACAGCCCCGAGCCACACACGGGATGAGGATGGAGCAGCCCCTCCTCAGCTGGTGTAAATCATCTCAGATCTGCCCCCATCGGCAGAGCCAAACTTCCCCCCAGCCCTGGAAGGGAACCCAAGCCACGCTGCTCATCGCAGCACAAAGAAATTTCGGCAGTAATTAGATCTGGAGCGTGATTACCCAAAGGGAAACGCAAAACAAATGTGGGTGACAGATATTTCCAGGATAACTGGAGTTATTAATGCTTTTCTCCAGCAGTGACAGGCACAGGGGATTAGTAGTGCCTGAAAAAGTCTGGTTTAGTGTGGGAAAAGCTGAGGGCTGGAAATGAAGCAAGGAGGAGGCCATCTGCTGCTCGGTGAGCTCGCGGGGCCCTGCGAGGAAAGCTGCAGCCAAAACAACAAAAGGCAACGATGGGAGGCATATGTGAGGAGAAGCACCGACCTGTTGCTCCTAAGTTTCCAGTTAAAAAGGAAAAAAAATAGAAGGAACCTGTTATTTGTTGCATGAGCTCCCCTGGAATTAGTGACTGCAGCACTGCTGAGCCCAGCAGAGTTTCCAGCTAAAGCTGTTCCTTCCTGCTGGCTTGGGTTGGGTTGTTTGGGTGGGAGAGGGAAGGACCAGCCCTCTCTCTGTCATAAATTCAGGCAGATTTTGGGCTGCTCAAAGAATCACCATCAATAGAAAAATACTTTAGAGATGGGTTTATAAAAACACAACAAAGTGCAATGACAAAGTTGCTCTGTTACATGGATTCAGGGAAAATTGATGTAGAAATGATTTACACAGAGTCTGAAAATGCAAAAGGGTAAAGAGACCCTCCCACTGAGCCATGGGGTTCAGAGTACAACCTTTCACTTTCTAAACTCCTGATGGAGCTAAAGCATGGCTAAGCCCAATCTTAGTTGCAGACTGGGAGAACAGTTTAGGTCTACAGGAATTAATTATGTGGATTTCTGTGATGTTGAGTCACCTGCTACGAGCAGCTTACCATGGGTCTGGGAGCACAGAATCTCTTTGCCTGGGCTAGGGAAGGGTTTCTCAGTCCAGGCAGGGAATCCCAAACCTTGAGAGGTGTCCCAGTCACTGGTGTGCAGTCAGCTGCAAAGAGCAGACAACACTGGAATTAGACTCATCCAAAATCTGCCATTAACAGAGAGCTCTCTCAGCCTCAAGGAACAGCCAGGAATGTCCCATCCCAAGGGGAGATCGTGGCCATGCTGCCCAGCAGAGCCCATGAGGGCTCCCTAGATGGCCAAAATTGTGGGACAAGGTGGCTGGTGGCCAGACTGGACACAGGGGGAAGGGTGTGCATGAGGCTACTTGAACCCACAGGGCTCTTCGCTCCTTGAGAAATTAATCTTGGAAAAACCACTGCTGTTCCTGTGTTAATCACAGGATTTGGGATCCCAGCACCAGTGTTCTCTGGGGCTTTCTCCCCCTTTTTGAGGGCTTCCTAAAGGAATTCTTGGCCCTCTTTTAGCCTGTGTCAAGGTACTGCTGGTTGGGTTGAGTGCATCTCACCCCCTGCACACTCCAGAGGTGCCCATCCCCTCCTCCAGACCTTCCTCTCCACTGAGGATCTGCTCCTTCCAGCAAGGGAAGGGCAGGAAAAGGTATGAGCTGGGCCCTGTGTCCTCCTGCACAGCTTGGGCAGGCAGCCATGAGCTATGTGGGCTGGGAATGCCATGGACTAACCCACCCTAAGGTTTATTTTTGGGTGTGTGCACTCAAAAACTGCTCCAAGAGCATCCCTCAGCAGTCTGGATACCCCAAACCAGATGTGCTCCCTCAAACCCATCCAACCCTGCCTTAAATAAAAATCTGCAAGAAAATAGGGCTAAAACAACGTTCAAATGAGGGAAAGGATGTCTTTTTTCTTTAAATATAAGGAGTGCTGACACCTAGGAAGCGGCAAGATGAATTTCTAACAGGGTTGTTTGTCAATATGCATAAAACATTTTGTTGTCTGCTCTGTGCTTCCCATGGGTGTTGGAAAGAGCCTGGAAAACTCCACCCAGTCCCAGCCAGATGCTTCAGGGAAAGCTCAAAGACCTTTACAGCAAGGTGATAACCTCACCATAATTAAAGCAGAGATTTTATCTAAAATTGAGGTATTTAATAGACAGTCTGAAATACACGGCACCACCAGGGATCACTGACCACAACCTGGTGCAAAGCCATTCATAATTTCATTTTCTTATGGATTTGAAACTGGATTTCCATCTGGGAAGCTCCCAGATGGGGTACAGACATGTGGCTCTGATGAGACCAGTGTAACTCAGGTTTAAAGCCGAATGAAAGCCCATCTGCACAGCCCCAGCCTTCCCAGGGAAGGCGGAATGCATCCCCCGGGCCGGAGGGAGGGGAGCACACCCGTGGCTGGGCTGATGAGGTGATGAGAAGGTGCGAGGAGCTCCTGGGGAGGTGGGAATTGCCATGGCTCCAGGAGCACCAGCACTCCCCAAGCAGCCCAGGGCAGGGAAGGGCATAAATGAGAGGGAGGGAGCATCCCACCGGGCTTTGCCGGGCTTTGCCGGTGCCACCTGCAGCTGGATGTCCACTGAGATGTGTAATTGTGGGTATTCCTAAACTCCTCCTTGGGCTTTGCCCTGTGGCAGTAACCACCAGTGGTGACAGGGCTACATCCCACAGGGTGTCTGTGATCCACCTTTTGAGGTATTTAAGGGTATTTGGGTTTTTTTACAACAAATCACAGCCTGCCACAAATTGATGCTCTGGTTCTCTGCAGGATACCTGGCCTGGAAATGTGGGAAGGGAAGAAAGCACCAGAATGTTTCCACCTGGCAGCTGGGTTGGCTTTCACAGGACATCCTGGATGAGACAATGAGCGACACTTTTCTGCCCTCTGCACTTCAAATGGGCTTTGAAAATCCCTCCAGGGATCCAGGAGATGCCTAAGCATCTCTGGCTGAAGGAAAAGCAGAGCCCTCTCCTGCTCAGTAGAAGCCAAACACCTCATTAGCAATATTCAGGAATTCCCAAATTCCAAACGCACAGTGCTGAGAAGGACAGCCAGATAAACTACCTTTCACCAAGTCTGGGAATTGCTTTTGTTCATGGCTGGAAAAATCCTCCAATTGTTGCTTCCTAGCAGAGTATTCCATCAAACCCAGGAATTCCTCCCTGGCCCCACTTTGGAAAAATGTGCTGTTCCTTTTTTACTTGAGCACTGAAAGTCTTTGGTTAGATGATAACCAAACACAGAGGATGGGGAGTGCAGACCTCTGTGATGCTGCCCTGGTGTGGCTCTGCCTAAATCCCAAAAAAAATCCCCCCAAACCTCTCCCTGTTTCCTCAATATCCCGACAGAGGCAACTCAGCTGGAAAGATGCATCCTGGCTAGGATCTCCTGGAATTCTTCCCATGAGAAAGGCAGAAATTTATTTAAAGATGGGACTGAATCAAAACAGACATGGGGAAATGTCAAAATATTCCATAAGTAGGAAGAGGAAGGAATACAGTTGTCTCTCTAGCCCGTGAATGAATGACTTCCATCTTGGGAGAAGCAGGAGTGGGAATGGAGCGAGTGGAATCTGTTCTGCTCTGCCAGTGTTGACAGAAGGGAATAGCTCCTCCTGCCTCGACCAGAATGGATTCAAGCAGAGTAAACGGAGAGCTGCAGGGGCAGGGAGCAAAGGAAAACAGAGGAGATTGCTTGGAAAACACGAGGAGGGAGATTGAATACTGAGGGGACGCGTGTCCCTGAACGTGGTCATGAGGAAATGGAGCACCCTGATGGAAGTGAGAGCAGAAGCCAATGCTGCTCTGGAATGCAAAGGAGCCAGTGAGTTTAGTGAATATAGCCCTAAAGCCTCAATTTTGAATGGCTGAAATTAGAGGAATGGCTGTGGAACAGGGCTAGAAAAAGATGATATTTAAGGTCCTTTCCAATCCAAACCTTTTAATGGTTCTATGCTGTGGGAATGACTTGTGGCAGACCAGGGGGATATGAGGAATTAAAGTCTTTTAATTCCTGCTCAACACCATCCAAGAACTGCTTCCCAACAGAGGATGCATTCTGGGGAGGATGGCAGCATTTAGGATTTGTTTGCAAATCACAGCTGAAACCTAGGACTGAATTTTGCTGCATAAAGATTTGGATAGTCCTGCCAATTCCCATGATAATGCCTTGATTTATTAGCTCTTTCCTAAAGACAAATGTGAGATAACTTCAATAGGCAAAGTTGGCCTTGACTGCCACTTTTAAAAATACTTGAAAAGAGACTTAAATTAGGGGGAGAAAATGCAGAAAGATCTAAAAAGGGACAGAATAAATTTAGAAATCAGCTTCAGAACTGGCTGGATTCTGCAAATGTCTAAAACTAAAAATAGAGGGGAACAGATGATTTTTTTTTCCCCCCTCCTTGATCAATTTATTTTTTTCTCTCCTCACATTGGGGTCCCCTCTAAGTTTACACCGAGCCCACGAGCCAGTGCCTGGTAAACATTTTTGGTGTTATTTTTGTCTAAGTGACAGCCCTGGGTGGCATCCAAGCACAACCACAACAAACTCAAGTGAGCCAGAGCAGCGTGAGCACCAAAAAACCCTGGAGCAGACAGGGAGCGATGCCACTGCAATTCCATCCTGGGGGATTGCCACCTGCATGAGGTCCCCAAACCACAAAGCCTCTTTGAGACGCTTCTTGGCTGGGATCTGGCAGGAGTGAAGCTCTGGCACAGGTGTCTGTTCCTGCTGGAAGTAATGATTGGAAAGTGGGAAATGGGCTCCTCACTTCCCACATCTCTGTTTGCACATTTTGGATCTTGGACATGGGAATGTCGCAGCAGCGCCACAACCCAAACCACAACCCCTTGGAAGACGGGGCTGGAAATTTTGTGACCCTTTGACTTCAGTGATGGGGATGACAATGACAAGAGCAGCAGGATCTTGGCACAGCCTGGCTGCTTCCCGGCGCCTCAGCAGCTGGGAAGGTTTCTGCTGTGGACTCACCAGATGCTTGGCATTTGGGAATAATTCAGCGTCAATCAAAGCAGGATGGATAAAAAAAAAAAAGGAAAAAAGGAGAACCCATGATGGATTCATCCTTCACTGTGGCATTAGTACAGCCCAGCCCTGTCCCCCTCCTCCGTGTCAGTGGTGAAAAATGCCTCCTGTTCTCCAGCAATTACCTGGTTGGGCTCACCCTTGGAATGCCGATCCTTCGGGAAGCGGCAGCGGCCGCCCCGCTCCGTCATGCCGGTGATGGATGAGCCCCTGCTCAGCCCTGCTGCCATCTGCCACCAGGGTCCCCTCCCCGGTCCCCAACAAGTGACATCCTTGTTCCTTCACACGGATCAGGGGCTAGAGGGAAAAGTGGCAGTGATGAAAGGCTCCTGCAAAAGCGCGAATTCACTGCGGAACGGGGGAGGCGAGGGAAGAGGCTTGGTGTGGGAAGGAAGGAGAAGATGGAAAGATGGAAGGGGAGGAAGGGAGGGATCACCTGACTCACGTCCAGTCCCTGAGGTGTCACCCCACTGTTGATGAGGCTCCTGATGGTTTGGGTACTTGCTCATGGCTCTTTTTGCCTGGGATGTCCCTAGGAAATGGAATGTGTCCCAGCTGACACACCACTCACACCCCACCATGATCCTCAAGGCACAGCAGAGCAGGGAGCTGGAATAAATCAGACAAGTGGCGGATGTCAAAACCAAAACTGAACTGGATGGGCAGTTAAAAGAAAACTCCTCTGGGGCTAGGGTGACCAAAGGTAAAGTTAACTTGGATGCCAAACCACCTCTGGATGTCTCAGGATGCAACAGAGTGTCTGAAGATGGAAAGCTTCATCTGGACAAGTTTGGGACATCATTGGAAACCTCCCTCCTTCCTCAAGGGAGATGCAAAGCTCAAAGAAAGCCCTGCTTTGCTGATGGCATTTTCCAGGCTGGGTGGATCTGTTCCACCTCTGGAACAAGATGAGAGGGACCTGGTGGTGAAACCCTGCCATATTTCTCAGGTTTGTCCTCAAAACCTTCAGCTGGAGCCACCTTGCTATCAGGCACAATCACTTTGCAAAGTACTTGGTTATGGTCACCAAAACCTCTCAATTAAATTTATTTTGGTAATAAACCCATTTCACTTCCTGGGTTTGATCCCAGGTTTGCCCCAAGCTGCTCAGGTCAAAGGAAGCTGAAAGTTGGAGCTGAAATCTCTCCTCAGGCAGGATTTACAAGGGAAAAACAAGAGGAAAAAGCGGTTGGCACTTCTAGAGATGCTCTAAAAATGCTCACCAAGCAGAAACGGTGCCACAAGAATTATTCCCCCCACTCCAGCTATCCCAAACTCCAGGAAATTGTCCTTGCCCATCTGTCAGCTCAGCTCCAACACAGAACAAATCTCATTAACAGGCACCAGAGATTTAGGGAAGGGCTGGAATATGGCAAAGCTCTTTAAAAGAGGAGATAAACCATCCTCTGCTCCAAGGAACAGAGGTGGTAGGAAGATATAAACACCAACAATCCTCCTGGGAATGCTGGAGAAAGGCCAGGACAGCAGCACGTCATCACAGCTATGTTGGGATGACCCCACAGCAATGAAAATAATTTATTAGGACTGGTGGGGGAAATAAAAGAAAAAGCTTTCCCCAACCTAAGGGTACCACCAGCATCAGTGCAATAATAATAAGTAACAATCAATCAATCAATCATTGTCATCATCAGGATCCTAGCTAGCAGAGTTCATCCTTTGTGGGAGTGGGAATTGCTGGGTTTACTCTACATCCCATCAATTTCCAAGTGGATTTGGCAATAAAGCTGAAGGCGAGGTTTCCAAATCTGTTAAGTCAGGACAGGTAATGGCTTCATGTCTTTTGAGGAAAAATATCAGTGGGGAAAGAAAATCACAATCATGATGCATTTATTTCTTTGTAAGTATTAATTTGCACAGAAACAGCATTACCAAATAATTATCTGGGATAGGGAAGGAATAGTAGGGAATTTTTTTGATGATGCTGCAGAAATCTTCTCCTACAGGTGAAGGGATCACTGCATTTCAGCAGGAAAGTCAAAGAATTCCCATTGTTGTGCCCCAGCAAGGCCTGGTTTAATTCCCAGCAGCAAACAGAGACCCACAAGTGAAAGAAAAATCCCCTATTTCATTGTCCTCACTGTTAAAATCACAGATACAGGAATAACATATCAGGATTTTTCTCATTCCAAAACTACATAATGGAAAAAAAAAAACCCAAAAATTCTTCCTAATCTTTTACAGGTTTCAAGAATTTTGTCTACTAAGTATGTTCTCCAACGGGCAGAAGTTGGGAGACAGAGAGAAAATGCTGCCAACAAGGAGAAAGTGACATTTCCCTGTTACTCTGGGTTTTTACACCTCTGAATTTTTGCAGCCACCTCAACACTTGTAAGCTGAAATAATAATTTTAAAATAGAGCAAACATTCTCCCCCTCCTTCCTCCTCTTCCGCCAGTGCTTTTCTCACACATTTTTCTCCAATGGAAGGAGACAGATAATCTAATTTGACGTTTTGGGATAAATTCCCTGCAGGAACTGTGGAAATGCCACCTGCTACCTGCGTGTTAGATTTGATCATAAATCACCAGCACCCAGCATTTCGACAGGATCTCCTGATATTTTAATGGCCACGAAAGGTCTGGCCACTGCTGGAATTAAAGCCCAAATCGCAGGTTTATGTTTTTCTGGAAATGCCAAATGCTGCCTTGCTTCTTGTATCACTCTTAATTGCCCTTCCTTAATTACAAGGAGTGAAATCATTAATTATATTCAGTGGAAAGGGACACAAACGCTCCTGCTTGAGTCTTGGCCCTCTTGGAAGTTCAGAATGAGCTCTGGGAGGATGTTGGGCACTGGAAAAGGAATATTTGGGCAATGCTCTCAGCCAAAGGGTGGGATGGGTGGGATGTCTGTGCAGGGTCAGGAGTTGGATCTGATGATCCTTTCAGGTCCAGCTTGGGATATTCTGTAATTCTACAGTGCTTAAAACACCAGTTCAGCCTTGGGAGGCTCCTCTGGTCTCCTGAAATCCAAGGTCAAACATTTGGAATCTCAGACCAGGTTATGGATCTGGCTGCAACATCTCCATCTGAGACCTCCCCTAACCATGGGCTACATCCCCCCTATGCTTCCAGGAGATTCTAAAACACCTGACACTGCAAGGATGTCAGAGATTTTGAGCTGCTTTGCTGGCAAAGCAAAGTGACCAGAACATCTCTGCTCAATCCTTCATGGCTGGGAGAAAATCAGGGTCAGCTTCCAGCATTCAAACTGGGAAGGAAAAAAGAAAAAAAAAAAAAAAAAAAAAGAAAGAATGGGTTGAGTAAGGTTGGTTTAATCTCAAACTTGAAGACCCCAAACACACCCAAGCTGCCCTGTTTGACAGCAGAGATGCTGGAAATATGTCCAAGAGGGACACAACTGCCTGGGGCTGCAGGAAGATCCCAGAGAGGATATTCACTACCACATCTTGGGTTTCCACAACTTTTCTGTCACCCCAATTCTCTGAGGACCAGGAGGGGACGGGAAGCCCTGAGTGCAGCTCTCAGTGCCCAGCACTGACATTGGGAGAGGAGCATCCCGACTGTGTTTGTGCCAAAGCTGGATCAGGAACAGCGCCGGAATCCTCCGCAAGGCTTCAAAGTTTCCGCATGATTATGCGAGCAAATATTTGGGCTGGAAGTGCTGTTAGTCATTATTTGCAGTTCATTTTCTCTTATTTGTTCTCTGTCTTTTAAATAATAAAAGAGAGAAAGCCAAGATGACAGCTCACAGCATTCCCATCCAGGAGCAGCAACAACAGCTGGATTTTTCTGCTGAACACCTTTGGTTGTGCACAGCTTCCCGGGAAATGCTGTGCCAGGGAGGAATTTGGATGGAGTCTTTCTGGATTTACACCCTGGGGCAGCACAACAGGAACCATTCCCTGTTTCCAGTGCTCACCGGATCTGGGGGCTTCCCTGCTTGGTTGCTCTTTGGCACCTCATTTGGAGGTCTGATCATGGCAACAGCTGTTCCTCAAATCCAGGGCTTAGCACCATTAATCACATCAGTAGGCAGCGGGGTTTCCTCCAGCAGGAAATCCAGGAACAGCTCCAGACTTGCTCCCATTCAGGGAAGGGTTTACACTCATCCATGGAAGTGCAAGGATCCCTGGGCATGAGAGAAGCTGTTCCACTTCAGAGTGGTATAACTGGCATCAAAAATTACTTGAGATGTAAAACCACATCTCCAGATCCCCCACAAATCACATTCCAGCCCCAGGTGTCTCTGTGCCTCCAGCCCATGGTGCCTCTGCCCTGTACAGAGTGGGGTGGGAAGGTCTGGGCAGCAGCACTTCCATATAAAAAACCTGGCATGGAAAGTGTAGGATTGCTCCCTTGATTCTCCATGGCAGAGGCCTCATGCCTTGTTTGGCAATGGGCTCCTCTTCCAGAGACCCATGGTAAAATTTCCTAAAATACCAGAGGAGCTACCCTGGTAGCAGGAATTTTGGACAGGATGAGCCAAATCTCATGAGTGTCCCCATTCTTTCCCCCCAAAGATTTCAAAGTGGTGCCACATGAAATGCCACGTGAATTTTTTAAGGGATAATATTCCATTTTAAGGGATAATATTCCACTGACCCAGCACATCTATCAGGGTGGAGGGGGTGGGGAGAGAAGCAAGCTTGGCATTGCAGCTGCAATTTTACTCAGGCCATCATTTTGGAGCTCAGATTTTCTCATTCTGGGGTTCAGGGCTATCCTTGAAATAAATTATCCCTGCCAAGAGCTCCTACAGCTTCCACGCTGCATCCAAAGGGTGGAGAGCAATCCATTAACATCACTGGGCAAAGAGACAAGCAGCACCTCAGGGGAAAAAAGAGTGGAAAAAAAAAATCACAGTGCTGCTCCCAATAGTTCAGATATCTCCAGTCAAATCAGAAAATCAAGGAGAGAAGCTGGGAAAAAAAGATAAAGGAACAAAGAAATAAAGGTAATTACTGAATGTTACAACTTCTTTGCTTTGAGATTTTTTCTATCATTTTGGTCATGCTTTCTAAGTCCACACACTAAATTAAAAATAGCTGAAAGGGGCTCAGTTTAGATGGGTTATTGGGAAGAAATTCCTCCCTGGGCACAGAGAAGCTGTGGCTGCTCCATCCCTGGAGGTCCCAGTGCCCCCATCCTGCAGCCCTGGGAGAATCTCCTCCCTGCTGGAGCAAACATTCCTTCATTAAAGTGCTCCACATTCTCTCAGGAAAGTCTCTTCTGCCCCAAACGTGCTTTAATATCAAACAAAACACATGCTCTGAGTTTGCAGCCTGCTCTGTTACCATCCTTGATGAAAGGAACACTTTTTCTTCCACCTTTTGAAATGGTTTTCCATCCCCTCGGCAAGACCTTGGGCTAGAGATAGACTGAAAAAAGAACAGCTGCTTTTTTTTTTTTCCTTATATTTTTCCTTTTTTTTGGGCAGGTTTTTCTGTTTTAGTGAAAAGAATTTCCCCCTACCTGTAGATTTCTTTCCCTTCTCCTGCATTTCAAGTTTTGCAGCTCACTCTGATGCTGACCAGTGCCAAGCAGGGGCTGCCTGAGCGGGTTTTTAAGGATAACTGGGTGATCTCAGCCCTTGTTTTACTGTAAGCCTCCCAGTCCAGCCTGAGATCAGGGCTGCAGTTGGAATTGTGCATTTCCCACGTGTCCTCCCTACACTGATGCAACCTTTTGCTTTTAAAGCATCTGTGATGTGGATGAGAGGGTGGGAGAACGCTTCCAGCAGGATGGACCAGTCCCCATCCCACACCCAGCCTTGCTGGGCACCACATAACAACCTGAAGCCAATCCTTCAATCACAACCTCCTGGAAATCCAGCAGCCCATGAAAATCCATCCTGGGTCCAGCAGGGGAGATGCAACCCCAGACATCCCCACTCTCTCTGCTTTACACTTTGTCTCTGGTGTGCTTTTACAAGTGTAGGTAATTCTTTTGTTGTTTTAAAAATTATCAGCAGTGATTGAGTATGAAAGGACATCAGGAAAAAGAAGGACTTGGAGCTGCTCAAAAAGTCACAAAGATGCTCTGAGGGCTGGATCTGCTCTGCTCTAGAGAAAAGCCTGGAGAGCTGGGGGTGCTCACCTGGAGAAGGGAAGGTTTTCAGGGACACCTTAGAACGCCTTGCAGTGCCTAAAGGGGCTCCAGGAGAGCTGGAGAGGGACTGGGGACAAAGGATGGAGGGACAGGACACAGGGGATGGCTGCACACTGCCAGAGGGCAGGGTTAGATGGGATGTTGGGAGGGAATTCCTCCCTGTGAGGGTGCTGAGGCCCTGGCACAGGGTGCCCAGAGCAGCTGTGTCTGCCCCTGCATCCCTGGCAGTGTCCAAGGCCAGTTTGGATGGGGCTTGGAGTACCCTGGGACAGAGGAAGGTGTCCCTGCCCAAGGAAATATGATCTCTAATGTTCCTTCCAACCCAGAGCAGTCTGTGATTTCACAGTTCCCAGTCTCCCAGCAGCAGGACCATGGTGCTGCCAGCAGGACTAAAGCAGCAGCAGCAGCTTCTGGTGGGGACAGGGGATGTCCAGGACACCCAGGAGGCAGGGCCAGGGCAGGAGCTGCTCCAGCCAGGCCAGGGAGCAGCAGAGGGATCAGGATCCACTGAGTGCACCCCCAGCTCTCCCCATTGCAGGCAGGATGTGCAGAGCAGCCTTAGAGCAGCTCTGTGCTCCTTTATCTGCTGTCCCTGTCCCTGCCAGGGCTGCCTGAGGGCACAGCTCAGGGCTGCAGCTTTGAAGGGCTGCCAGGAACCCCTGGGGCCCTCCTGCTCCACTGCTCCAGCAGCCCGGGTGACACCAGGGGACAGCAGCCACCTCTAATGACCACATGGCTGACAGCTTCATAGGGCACTGCTGTGATCCCCCCTCTGCTCAGCCCAATTTCCACACTGTGGGAACTCATCCCTCACCTCCCTTTTTCCTTTGCAAACAGACCTGTTTCCCTTATGGGATGGAGCAAGAGCTGGCAAAAATCCATTTTGTTCCCCCTGTGAGCAATGGGATTGCTCCAAGCTTATGTCTTTATCTCTCTCATCACCAGCTAACATCAGTGGCTCTGATTTCTGCTCCCTCCATCTCTCTTCCCCAGCTTCATCCAGGTATTGGGATTCCCTGCCAGCTTTGAAAGGAACATCCCATATCCCCTGCATCTCCTTTGGGAATGTGTCTGGAGAGCCAGGGTGAACAGGAGGTGTGGGAAATGGCTCTTCAACATCCTGGGGACTGCCTGGCTGCTCCTCATCCCACCCTGCCCTTGGAGCAGGGCTGGAAGGGCTCACGAGCTGAATTCCTGTCCTGATGGAAGCTCAGGCTTGTCCTGCACCAATCCATGGCTATGTGACATTTCCCACTGTGACATTCCAGCTGCACCCCTCACAAAACTATGCCTGTATTTCCCATCAAAATTCAAGGCACCTCCAAAGTGTTCTCCCCATTAAAAAAATCCCAGCACTTTCCATTCCTAAAATTTCTCCATTTTCATTTGTTTTTCAGTAAAACTCATTTTGGTAGGACAGTTGGGAAAAGACAGGAGCTTAAACCAGTCCACCACTGATGGCAAACCCTTTTGGTGCCCTGAAAGTAAGATTTTCAATAATAAAAGAAATTTTGTGCCTGTCTGCTTAAGTCCTGGCAGCTCCACTCATGCTTTGTATGGAAAGCCAGAACTGAGTGGATTGATCCCTTAAAATAATGTTTTTTAAACTTAATAATATCTACTTTTCTCATAAAATAATGTCTGCAGCAAAAGGGGTGCACAGAAACAGCAGCACCAAATAATTATCTGGGACAGGGAAGGGATAGTAGAATTTTTATGATGATGCTGCAGAAATATTCTCCTACAGGTGAAGGGATCACTGCATTTCAGCAGGAAAGCCAAAGAATTCCCATTGTTGTGCCCCAGCAAGGCCTGATTTAATTCCCAGCAGCAAACAGAGACCCACAAGTGAAAGAAAAACCCCTATTTCATTGTCCTCACTGTTAAAATTACAGATACAGGAGTGATCCTGGGTGTTCAAAAGCCAAGCAAAATAGTGTGAGAGATAAAAATAATGTATGTGGCTGAAATCCATGGTACCTGAGGCAATCCTTGTGGGATGGAGCAGTTTATCCTGACAGAGAGGGGGAGGCTGGATGAGGAAGCCACAGCAGAAGAGGGTGAATGGTTTTATGGGCTGTGATACTTAATGGTCCAACTGGAAATGACATGAAAGTCCCTGATTTTCAAGGTGACTGATTTGAGCTGCCTCAGACCCTGTGTTATCAGCAGCCACTCCTGAAATCCTCCCAATCTGTCCCTGGAGGCCCCTGAGCCAGGAGGCAGCAGGAGTCCAGGGCTGGCCCCCATCCAAGCCCTGCAGGCAAAGGCTGATCTTGGCAAAGCTGCTGCTCTGCAGTTTGAAATCCAAGAGCTCCTTCATGCCTCCTGACCCAGCATCAGAAGCAGGCTCATTCAAGAGCTTCTTTTGCTGCTTAGTCCCAGCTTCTGGGAATCTGAGGGATTTTTTTTTTCCTTAAGAAGTTTCCTCTTTCTCTTTTACTGGAAGAAAGTCTACTTATTGCATGTCATGAAACCAAAGGCATGAGCAAAACCTGCTCTTCCCTGCTGGGAGGACACAGCAGATTCCCACTGTGCTTTGCTTTGATGCGGCTGACAGACTCCAGGGATAGGCGGGAGTCACTCCTGCCTCACCCTTTCTGCAGGAACATTTTCCCTCAGTCTCAGGCTGCTGTTGGTAATTGCTGCCCCGAGATGTGCAGGGTGTCTCTGCTTTGAACGAGTCTGGACTCTTCACTTTTCCGTCCTGAAGTTGTTTATTAATTCTTATCTATAAATTTTTATTTCTGCCCAGCTGAGGTCTGCTCAGCAGGGCAGCCACAGGCACTCTGACCGCCCCCGAGGCGGTGTTGTCCTTTTATACTACAAACTACCTATAATATATTTACACTTAATTCCCAATACCTATCACCTGTGTTAGACAGAGCACTTCTACTCCAAACCAATCCCAAAGTGCCAACATCACTGCAGAAAATGGAGAACAAGAAGAAGAAGAAAGGCTGGACATGCCCAAGTTCCTCCATCTTGTCCCCACAACCCCCACACCAAAAATCCTAAATTCTACATTTTCACCCTGTGATAATTTTATTATTACACTATTCAGACCTCTGTGACTTTCACATCCTCATACAAAGCTGGCAACTTGCTCCAGGGGTCAAAATCAAATCCCCAGGTGTTCTGGGCTGTGTGCCAGGGTCTCTGAGCCCCCCTGGCAACTCTGGATACCTGGAGGGATGCACTGAGTTCCGACACCTCAGGAGGGTACCCTGAGCCTCCTCTGCACCTGGGGGCCTTCAGACCTCCAATCCTGGGCTCTGCAGTGCCCTTGGGTGACGCACAGGGAATCCTGGCCTCAAACAGCTCAGCCTAAAGACCAAAATACCCCCAAAGCAGTGGGATGGAAATCACTGGAAAGGCCCTCTGGCTCCTCCTGTGCTAATTGCCAGCAGTCCAATTGATGGGCTTAATTGCTGAGTTGCTGAGGAGGCAAGTGACCTATTATGGATCATTGTTTACAGCAAATTAGTTCAGAAGTTCCCATCATTCTGCCTGTCATGCTCAGGGGCAAACTCCTTCTGCTCTGCTGCTGAGCCAAGGGCTTCCCTGGCACTGGAACACTCAGACAGGAGGGAAAGCTGAGCAAAGGCATAGCACAAGCCTGGCTGGGCAGCAGGAGAAAGCTCCGAGCTGTTAAGGGTCACAGAGAGAGAAACCAACAGCTCAGAGGGGAAAATGCCCAAGGAAAGGCACCACAGAGGTCCTGGAAAGGCAGGTGGGAGAGGAGGACACAACTCCTGGAGCACAGCTCAGACATGGTTAAATGGAGCTGCTGGGGCAGTGGGTGGAGGATGGATGGGTGTGAGGGGGATCCCAAGTGAGGGCAAGTGTCTTGGTTTGGAAAGACAGGAGTCTGCTAAGGAAGGCAGGAGCCTCCCCTGAAATGGAGAATGTGAACCCTCCCACCCCTCTGAATTGCTATAAATTCTAAATTAAAGGGCTCTCAGGCAAATAACATGGGAGTGGGAAATAATAGTTCTTTAATAGGGAAGGAAAAAAAATAAAGGATAAAATGAACAATGCAGTAAGCTAGAACAAGACTGACAGAGTCAGAACCCAACCTGACACCCTGTGGGTCAGGGTGTTGGTGGCAGTCCCATTGGAATTGTGGCTCAGCCCTCCTGCAGTGTCAGGGGTGGTTCTGCTGGAGCAGGGATCCTGTAGAGAAGGATGGATTCTTCCTCTGAAGATCCAGTGGAAGGAGAGGCAGCTGCTGTTCCTCTGGGGAATCCCATGGAGAAGCTGTGCTGGTGTCTTAAAATCTCTGGATTATATCTGGGCAGCAATGCTTGGCTCCTCCCTCTGGGCTCACATCTCCCAATGGGATGTTATAGTTCTTATCAGCCATGCAGTGACATTCAATAGCTGTTATCAGCAATGTCCCCTCCCAGGGAGGAGTGATTGTGGTCACTCAAAGAGAGAGATAAAGCAAACTGCCCACTTGACAAAGGTAATTTGTCGAACAGATGGTAACTGAAAACATCTTGCAATGCAATCTTCAACAGCAACTCATCCCTGGAACCTTTGGAGAGGGGAGCTTTGCTTCCTGAGGGGTGTCCAGAGCAGTGTCAGAAAGTTACAGGATCCCTAAGAGCTGTGGTATCTGGGAGTAAATAAAAGGAATGGGGAGGGAACATGAGCATGACACAAATAGGGCTGGGCTGAGAAGATGCTCAGGTGAATTTTGCAGTTTTCTTGGAAAACAGGGTTCTCCTCACCCTGGGGACAACAGGGTTGATTATGGACGTGGTTCCATTGTGTATGGATAACATGGAACACCAGGACAGCATTATCCAGGCTGTTACCTGGAGATAAAGGGAATTAAAGCAGGGGAGCACAAGAAGATTAAACCCAGGCCTGCCCTTGACTTACACAATATATTTCAACAGCCCCATAAAAAGATCAGGGAATTCAGTCAAGCGTGAATAGTTACAAGCATAAAAGAATGGTGGTATTATATTTATTATTAAAGCCCTTTGAAAGCCCCCTTATTGCAGATGGATTCGGAGCCTCTGGGGAAAAGTCAGGGACAGGATATTTAGCAAAAATGTTATTAAAAATAGAAATTGTTTCCTATGACTTAACCTTACTGCCTAGGGGGAAATCACTTAGGTGGTGTTAGAGGAGAGCACGCAGTTATGAGATGGGGCTGTTATGGAAAACTGTGCTCAAGGTTTCTGGAACAGCAGTGATGGTCCTGCTTCCAGATTTACCTGTGTCCTCCTCCCACTGCCTGCATCCTCAGCTCTGAGCTCCAGAAGGTGCTCCCAAGGATCCACACGGTGTGGGGAATGAGCAGAGGGAATGTGAAGGGTGGGATCCCTCCATGCCAGGCTGGATGGGGCTTGGAGCAACCTGGCCTAGTGGAAGGTGTCCCTGCCCATGGCTGGGAGTGGAACAAAGCGACATTAAAGTCCCCTCCCACCCCAAACCATCCAGGGACTCTATGATATTATTTTGTGAATAGAATTCATGGCATCAACACCCAGCAATGTATCAATTTCTCAGTTTCTCAATTTATCACCATTCTATTATCAATTTATCGACAATCAATTTATTTAGTATCAATTTATCAACACCCCGCAGCTCCCAAATGCCCCTGGTTCCCCCTCCTTGGTCTGGGGGGTTTGGGACTGGTAGCACATGGGATGCCACCACATTTTGCTGGAGCTTCAGTTCCAGCCTGGGTAACAGAGAGCCTTTTCCTCATCTGAGGCTGTTCAGCACCTGCAGAAAGGTTCAGTGATGACAAATTGGTGCTTTCTCTCAGGAAAGCTCCTCCATCCCACAGCTAAAGGCTGCTTATCAAAGCAGCATCAGGTGTGATAACCACCCTGCAAAGCTGGCCTGGAGCTCTTTGAGAAACGCAGCTCCAGAGGCCTTGGAAATGCCAGGGGAACGCTGAGCTGATCCAGCTGTGTCCTGTCCTCCTCCCGGGATCCATCCAGGGAAGATGGGCAGGTATCAAACATTCATCACAGGCACTTGTCCCTTTAGCAGCTGACACTGGTGCAGCAAAACAGTTTTTGATCGCTTGAGCGTAATGTCACTGCAATCATTGCTTGGAATGTAATTTTGCCTTGAAAAAAAACAGGGAAGGAGGATGAAAAATGTGTCTCAAAGGTCTCCATGCTTCAGAAAAGCTGGCTCTGGAGCTGTAAGCATCAGATCTCAGCAAATTCTGTAAACTTCCCCCCTTTCCCCCCCTGCCTGTATTTGGACATCTTCCTCTTTCTTAATGATATTCCATCAATTACATAACTCCATGGATGCCTGGGATCAGGATGAGGGAGTTCAGCTTCATTATCAGTGCAGTTATTGTCCTTTGGAGACGGAGCTGAGGGCCATTTGTCTTCTTCAATTCAATTAACAGCAACCCTCTCTGGACACCACATCAGCTGCACTCAGTGACACTCTGGGACATCCCCTCCTCCACCAGGACCTGACCCCCATCTCCTCAGACGAGCTCTGGCTCCTCTCTTGCCTTTCCCTGCTGCACATTTCAGCAGCACGTCAGGAAATGGCACAGTAAATTACCCAAGAATTAAACCAGGCAGGGCGAGAGCCAAGAAAAATCCATTTATCGATGGCCATTTCCACTCTGAGGTGCTCGAGGAGGTTGACAAGGCAGGAACATATCTTCCCTGACCAGCCAAGAAGACTCTTCCCAAGAAGGACAAGGTCACATCTTCCTGCAAAAGATGAAGATGGGCACAGACTGAGGTAAGAGTTTCAACATTTTCAGAGAACAGAGCAGCTCCAGAACATCAGCTGTGACTTCTTGTAACAGTTTTGGAGCATGGAGCTTTTATTTCGCCTTATCCTTGACCTCTGCTCTAGGAATGCTCCTGTCACTAAGTTCAAGGACCCCCAACACAACCCTCAGTGACATTCCAGCATGGAATAAACCCCTCACATCTGCAGAGGTGTGATGCTTGAGAGTGTGGGTGAGCGGTGGGCTTGGGTTAATGGCTGTGGACTGCATGACCTTGGAGGGCTTTTCCAACCCTAATGATTCCATGCAGCCCTGCAGCAGTGCTCCATGCAGAGCAGAGGGTGCAGGACAATAAATTAGTCCCTCTCTGCTCCTGGCACATGGTGATTTTAATGGGAAGCATTAATTGCTGGCAAATCTCTCTGGTATCAAAAGGACCTGACAAATGCCTCTATAGAACAGCTCTCACACTGAGGGGAGATTGGCTAATAATTCATGGATGCAAGGAGCACCTGGATCATTGGGAGTGGGCAGGAAATTGGGGGTGTCTCTGGACCAGCCAGAGCCTGCAGACTTTCCAGGAGATGAGCTACCAGAAATGCAGGCAGAAAAGGTGACTGTGAGCTGAGGAACTTTCCTTGGAAGTTAGTTGGGTCTTTCCTTGGAAGTCACTCTAATTAAATACCTCCTGTGTGATCAGGAGGTATTTTAGCTCCATTGAGTCTCCTGATGAACATCCCACCCTCAGCTCCTCTGGATCACCATGCAGAAGGGGCAATGTGTGTGTGGCTCATCCCTACTTCCCTCCAGGAGGTGACCATCCAGACCCACTGATGACACCAGCACCCCATAGTCGGCCTCCCTACGGTTTGTTCCTGAAAGAATCCTGCGGAACCCAGCGTTTGGTTTGCCAAAGTGTCCTCCTGCTTTAAAGACAGCAAAATCCATCCTCGTGCCCCTGGAGCAGCCCAGGCTGCCCCTGATGTGAGGAACAGTGATGGGATTGCTGGGATGTAACGAGATTTATCACCTGCTCCTGCAGAGTGATTGCCTGCTCCATGTCCTCAGTAAATAATGTTCTGCTGGGGTCACCTGGGACAGCATTAACCCAGGAGAGAATTTAACCCCCCGTGGGCTGCCTGGGTACCCAGCCAGTCCTCCCAAGGACCAGGCAAGGCTGGAATGCCAAAATCCACATGGGGAAGGAGGAACATGGTTTGGTACCATGCAGAAGGTGATGCCATGCTGAGGAGAAGCCCTGAGCAGCCTCTGGAGGGAACCTGTCACCATGATATTTCCCAAAAAATCCATTCACCAGGATTTCTTCTCCTGGGAAGCTGAGAAGCCTCAGAGAAAAATGTAAATAATAATTACCTGATTCGCTTCTCCTGTGTTTGGCTGCTTTGGAATGTGGTCTGGACATTGTTTGCCAACAGGTGCATGTTCCATTGGTTCCATGTAAATTGTTTTTGTTTAATGACCAATCACCATCAGCTGTGTCAGACTCTGAGGAGTCAGTCACAAGTTTTTATTATCATTCTTATTAAACCTTCTGTCTGTATAATTTCTGTCTTTAGTATAGTTAATATAACATAAATAATAGAATATAAATAATATAAACAATATATAAATATATATATATATATATAAAATATATACAATACAATATAATAAATCAATATATACAATATAATAAATCAGCCTTCTGAGAACATGGAGTCAGAGTCTCATCTCTCACCTTGTCCTAGGGACCTCACAAACACCACAGGAACCCACAGGTGCCTGGGGCTGCTTGGTGACTCTGGCACCAGCAAGGGTGGCAGGTGACAGGTTCCAGCTGTTCCAGGGGCACATCAGGCTGTTTCCCAACTCTCATTCACAGCCATGGCTGCTCACAGGGCTGGAGACAAGCAGAGCTCTTCCCATGTGTTATCTCCTCCCTTCCCAACCCACCAGCACATCCACCTCAGTGACTTCCTCAGGGAGGGCCTGTGCCAGGGGCTCAGCACTTGGACTCCTCTGCTCCTGCCTCCTCACTCTGCTTAATAACTCCTGACTGCTCCTTCACCGTGTCTGTGCCTGAAACGTTGGATTTATTAATGCATTTTTAATTAGCAAACTCATTCTCCAGGGGAAGGTGTCTTGCATCTTAATGACCTTTGCTTTGAACTTTTGCCAGCGAGAGTTTTATACCACAAACCTCAAGCTGCCACCAAGTTTCCTGACCCCCAACTCACATGCTGAGCATCCAGGGGAGGGATTTGCTCTGTGGATGCAGTCCCAAGTTAGTCCGAGCTGGTGGAAGTTCCAACACTCATGGCTCATAAAACCCACCCATAAAAAGGCCTGTGCACAGTTAGAGAAGTGCTGCAGGAAAGGCTTGCTGGAGCTCAGCAGTGGGGTTTGGGTGGTACCAGGGGATGGGGACAGGTCTAAGCACATGTCCTACTGTGGGGACAACCAGGAACCAGCCTGACTGCTTCCCCCAGCCCTCTGCTCCTCAGGGACACAGTTACTGTTCCCTGGAGTCTCCTTCCAGCCAGTTCACGACCCAATTGCTCACTGAGTTTCTCCAGGAGGTGCCTCTTTGCAAGCCCCACCTTCCCAAAGCAGCTCCTACCATTAGGGGCCAGCAGAGAGGCCTGGTTTTTCCTAGGAGTTTGTGACATTTTAATCAACTCCTCTGGATAGAGTTACACATTTATATGCTCTCCCCAGGCATTTCATGGTTCCAGCATGGTCTGGGTGTTCTCTGTGCTCCTGCAGCCCCAGATTTCCCTTCAAACCAGCCGTGACAATTGAGATGTTCCAAGTGATCATTGCTGCAGGAGCCCACTGTCCCCAGCCCGGTTCAGAATCCATTTCCCACCTCTGAGAGGAGCAGCAGCTGAGCCCATTTCCTCCTCTCCCGTGCTTTGGGAAGGATGGCGGAGCTGTTAACAGCTTGGTAGTTTATTTCCACACGGCTCCATGGATCCAGACCTTCCAGAGGCGTCCGCAGCACCAGCTGTTCCTGGGTTTGCTGGCTGCTCTGCTACACAAGCTGTTAGTGATGCCATTTGTCTCCAGCTCCTCTGAAAGCACATCCCAGTGGCACACCAGTCCCTACAGCAGCTCTTTCCCTGCCCTCTCCCATCCTGGAAGGGAATGACAGAGTCTCCAGAGGAGCAGGACCTGGCATGGAAATCCCTTCCTGGCAGAGAGTGGCAGATGTTGAGCATTCCTGCAGCTACTGTGTGATCAGGAGGTATTTAAGCTCCACTGAGTCTCCTGATGGATGTCCCATCCTCAGCTCCTCTGGATCATCATGCAGAAGGATCAATGTGTGTGTAGCTCACTCCCACAGCAGGGCATGCATTAATCCTTTCTGATTTCCCCACCCACCCACAAACCCATCCCTCTTTTCCAGGCAGCAGCAGATTGAGCTCACCTGGCTCCAGGTGCTCCCCTTGCCATTCCCCCAGCTCCTGGATCCTTTGCCTATTGTATTTGTGGGGTGCTCTGATGAGGGAAGGAACAATGAATCTGACTCCATGTTCTCAGAAGGCTAATTTATTATTTTATGATACTATAATATATTAAAGAATACTATATTATACTAAAGAATACAGAAAGGATACTTACAGAGTGCTAAAAAGATAATAATGAAAACTGGTGACTCTCTCCAGAGTCCTGACACAGCTTGGTCCTGATTGGCCAAAGAGTGAAAACAGCTCACAGCAGAATCCAATGAAACAATCACCTGTGGATAAACAATCTCCAAACACATTCTACATAAACAAGACACATGAGAAGCAAATGAGATAAGAATTGTTTCCCTTTTCTCTGAGGCTTCTTAGCTTCCCAGGAGGAGAATCCTGGGCAAAGGGATTTTTCCAGGGAATGTGAATGCCACATTTCCCTGGAATGCCACACCTGCAACCTCAGTTTGTTAGTGATTCCTCCTTGTGCTGCTGGCATCACTTCACTGCCTTAAGCTCTGCTTTAAGGACTTGGGAAGCAGCTTAGGCACTGTTGCATGACTCGATCCTCGCCCTCTGAAAGGGGAAGCCTGAGCCTGGCCCTGACCTCAAGCAAGGTCCCTCACTGGTCTTGCAGTGCTGCAGGTCCTCTGAGGCAAAGAGCACAGAGTTAGGACCAGGGATCTGCTGGAGCTCTGTCAGGGGATGTTCAGGCTGGACATCAGGGAAAGATTCTTCCCTCAGAGGGTGCTGGGAACTGCCCAGGCTCCCCAGGGAATGAGCACAGCCCCAAGGCTGCCAGAGGGGAGTTTGGACAATGCTCTCAGGGATGCACAGAGTGGGATTGATGGGGTGTCTGTGCAGGGCCAGGAGTTGGACTGGATGATCCTTGGGGTCCCTTCCAACACAGCCTATTCTATGATTCTATGGAAGAAAGTGGATTCAGAAGCCTTTTCCCTCCCCTCTTCCTCCAGGCAAAGCGGAGCAACCATTTGACAGCTCAGTTTCCCAGGATTTCTCAGTCTGTCATCAGTCATGTTACTCTTCACTTTGTGCCAGCCCCACTGACCAGCAGCAACCCTGGAAATGGCAGCAGGTGCAGAGCCCAGACAGAGGCCACAGCCCAAACCTCAGACCAGGGCCCAGAGATATTTCCCATCTCCTTGTCCAACCTGGGCAGCACAAACTGCATAGGCAGCATTCCCAGGCCTCTGAGAAGGAGCCATTCATTATGCCCCTTCTCCCTTAGCACTGTCCCTGCTCTCCTGCATCCCAAGCGCCAATATCCCGTGGTTTTTCTGATCCAATTTATCACTGGGCTGTTTCCCCAGTCAACAGATGCCCTGTGCTCAGCTCCTGACGGATCGATGGATGCCGAGCCCTCCGAGGTGCCCCTTGCCAGGTCCCTGGGCTCCAATTCCCCTCCTGCTCACAAAATGTGGGAAGGGGAGGGCAAAGCCCAGAGGGACAGCGACAGCTGAGCCCTGCAAGGGCTGTCAGGACAGAATTCGTGAGCTCTACATTCCTTAGGAGTTTGGCACCATGGCAGCTGCCCTCTTGCTCTGCCCACCTGTTGGAATTGAATGGATCCCCATTTTGAGCTGGGGTAGGAGCTCTCCCCCTGCACCCCACAGTTGCCCCAGCAAGTCCCATTCCAACCCTGCAGTGATGCCACCCTCAGCCTTGCGTCCCCATGCTGCGTGCAGTGGGAAATGCATGCAGGAAATGCAGGAAGTGGAGTTAAGGTCTTCCTACTCCTCCATGCCAAGAGATGCATCTTTGCTGCATCCTCACTCCACTCTGGAAGGGGAAAGGTGCCCAGTGAGCCCAGGGGAGCCAGAGAGTTCCCCACAGTGACTGCCTGGAGAACCTGATGGGGGTTACTAGCATCTGAACAAACAGCAAGGACAATTAGCTCATTTCTTTCTGGAGATGATAACAGCACCATGGCAGGCATTCCTGAGGAGGAAAACACCTGGGGGCACAGCCCAGCAGTTTTCTCCCTTGGGCTCCTTAATGGATTTCTTCCCACGCCACTCACCTCCTGCACACAGAGTTGGTCCAAGCTGTTTTCTCAACCTGCAAGAGCCTCACTGAATCCTCAATAAAGCACAATGCCTCTTAAGGAGTAAGACAAAGCTCCCAGAAGTGGTTTTATGGCTTCCAAGACACAAAGCTCTCCTCCTCCAAAGCACTCTCCTGACAAACACTCCTTCCCCAGCTTTTCAAGTTCATTTTCAAATCAAAGCTGCAGCTGTGAAAGGTGACCTGGATCTAAGAGTGGCCTCCTGCCCCACTCTCCTGCTCTGCTTGGAGAAGACCTTCAAGGGAAACAAAAAGAAGTTTCTATTTGTGTTCACTCTCCCATAATGAAAATCTCCTAACTTTTGGGGAGGTGGATATGGGGAAGGGCAGGGGTGGGAGAGATTTCCTTGTCCTTGTCAAGAAGGAGGAAAGAACCAGTATTAGCAAGGTCTCACAGCTTAGTCTCTTGTTGAAGGACAAAACACTCACCTCCAAGTGGAAGTAGCAAGGAGGAAGAGTCAGGAAGGAGACAAAAGTTAAGCACTGTCATTGGGAAGATTGGGACAGACTTGATCAGCCCCGCGCTGGAACTGCCACCTCTCAGCAAAATAAAGAGCCTTAGCTATGCACTGTCATGGTGCATTAAATAAAGGTGGCTGCCCTCGAGCCCTCCTTCCTCGAGCCCTTCACCCTGCTCCCCTTGGGAGCATCATTAGAATGGCACAGCAGCCTCGGCCCCCCCGGGGTCAGGGCACCCAGAGTTGTGAGCTCAGCAGAGTCCGACAGCTCTGCCGAGACGCGGCAGAGTGACAGGTGAGGTGCCTGCCCTTTGCATTAGCTGGATTTTAATTTGGAGCCGTGCTGTCCATTACTGCCATCACATCCAGGCTCCTCTGGCTGGCTCAGAGCTCTGGAGTGCTGCTGACCCTGGTGCTCCATCCCTGGGAGTGCCACAGCACTGACACCCAGGCACTGCCTTTGGCCTGTGCTAATGCCAGGGATGAGCTGGAACATGGATCATCCACCATGGCCAACCACACTTGTGCTGGGGACATTCAGGGATGTTCCACCCATTCCCATTCCCTGGCATGGAAATGGTTCAATTCACTGAAGGGTGGAGCCAGTGGGATGTGGACAGTGAGTTTGCCACCAGAGAAGTTTCCAGGAGCCAGTTCAGCTTCTGGAAGTTTATGGAACCGTGACAGTAGAACCTTATAGAACCTATAAATAGTCCAAGGGCAGAGGTTTCATATTATGGAAAAAAAGGAATGAGCTGGAGAAGCTGGAATATCCCTGGATGGTCTGTAGTCCCTGGCTCAGAGCTATTCCAGTGGCTTGTTTGCCCAGCTTGCCAAAGTGACTGGAAAACTTCAGAGGAGCTACTTGGATAAGGAACGTCTTCTCTTCCTCCCAGAGAGGCTGTGGCTGTTGCCTCCCTGGAAGTGGCCAAGGCCAGGTTGGACAGGGCTTGGAACAAGCTGGAAGGTGTCCCTGCCTGTGGCAGGTGGGTAGAACAAGACTGTCCCTTCCAACCCAAACCATTCCATGATTTTATGATGCTTAGTTCCTGTCATAAAGCTGGGGCTCTCTTCCCAACATTCCCCATCAAAGGGATGCTGGGAGAGAGCTGGAAATTGAGGCATTTTTCAGCAGTTTCTCCCCATGCATTTAAGCACTTGCTCCCATCTTTCCCTAGCCCTTTTCTGGGAATAAAGCTTGGGCAGGCAGTCCCTGCTCTGCTCAGCACCACAAAGGGATCACTGCAGTGGGACAAACCAAACAAAACCAAACCAGACCAAACCAAACCAGGAGCCTCCCACCAGAGGTGCAGCACTGTCTGGGGTTTCTGCTTATCCAAGAGGTCATTTTCCAGTGGGTTAGTGCTGGAGCTGGAAATTCCTTCCCTAAAGGGAATTAAGAAGCCCTGCCTCCAGCTGGGAAGTGGCTGGAGAGAGCAAACACACAGCACTGCACAAATCAGGAGGAAACTGGTAACAGAGTTGGACCTCGACTTCCAGACAGGTTGATGTAAGAAAGATTTTCTGCTCTCCTTCAATACAAAAGAGGAAGTTTTGAAATCTAATCTTTCCTTGGGTGAAAAAAACCCCTGGTACTCTGCAGCTCCTGCCACTTCTAAACCATATATTTACAAGGATCCTTGAGCAGAGACAGAGCAATTTGCTGGGATGAACATTCACAGAACTGAAGGAGCAGGCACATTATCATGCCCTCCACATCAGCCAAAGGCCACTGCCTGGGATTCCCACTCCTGTGGGGAGCCAGAGGAGGCACAAGGATTGTGTCTGTGGAGCCAGGGCAAAGCAGCAGCCAGGAAAGAGCCAAGCAGGGAGCAAGGAGAGCTTGGACAAGGATCTTTGGCTGCTGTAAACATGACACAGGCATTGAAGTATCCACACAAACCCTGCATGGAAAGCTTATCCCAGGAAAACCCTGTTCTGGGAGAGCTGAGTTGCCCATCACACTCAACACTTCCCTTTCATGGGAATGGGAAGTGGGATGGTGGCACTGGACACCTGGCTGAGTCACCTAAAAAGATGTGGAGCAGTGGTGCAACCCCTGGTGCAGAATTTCCCCCAACACTGAGAAGAAATCAGAGTTGAAGCTCTAAACCCACTGGAGGAGATAAAGGCTTCTCATTGTAGATGGGTCTCTGCTGTGGGTCAGCCCTGAAAAAAATCCAGCTTTTCATCAGGACAGGAACTGAGAAGAGCCTTTGAGGAGCCCTACCTAAACCTCTGGGCCAGCCTGGAGTCCTGCCAAGCAGGGAAGACCAGAAAGCCATTAAAATGTAACATTAGAGCCCAAATGCAAGCCCAGAAGCTCAGGCCAGGCCTGTGCCTTGTGCCAGTGCAGCCACAGGGACGCCGATACTCAGGTGGTGGCTTGGGGTCAATGCTGCAGCCTCACCCATGGAGTGTGGAATGAGAGCACTGGTCCCACTGGGGACACCCCTGCTGGGTGTGCAGATGTCCCAGGCAGGCCTGGAACACGGGGATGGGCAGGGAGGACAGTCCTGGAAGCTCCTTGGAGAGGAGGCTCAGGGAGCTGCTCCAAGCAGAGCCGAACAGGGAATCTGGAGATCAATGATTCTGTCTGCCGAGAGCAGGCGTGAAAAACAGCCTGCTTTAGGAAAGCTTGCAGGAACTTTTGGGGGGAAATCAGTTATACTGGAGCAGTTGACAATTAAAGAGCATTCTCCAGCAACTATTTTTCACCCAAATTGCTTTCCAGACCCTCCACTCAGGCACTTAAGATGTATGTTCATCAATAAAGTAAATACACAGATTCCTTTCTGTCCCACCAACACTGTGGTTTCTGGACAGACCCCCCAGCCAGGGGACTGGGAAGCACTACAGCAGGTCCTGAAATCCCCCAGATAACAAGGAAAATCCTCACAGCTGGTGTTAACAGGATTGCAGTTGTTTGGTTTAATATGAATGTATTTATGTATTGTTAGTGCAATTTGGCGAAGCTGTTTCCTTGCTTGCAAAAGTCTGGATTTAGCAAATATTGGCTGGTTAACTATGTTGTTTCTTAGCAACCCTAATTGGATTTCAAACGAGAGATTTTGTTTTGGAAATATTACCTGTATCACTTAGCACTGTGAAATAAGTTCCTGCCTTCCTCGTGCAGATAAACCCAATCAGCACTCCCCAATCCACTGGGGTTCCAGCTTGTTTACCCTCTCCTATGGCAGGAACTGACAGATACCCTCCTCCCCCAGCCAGGACCTCCAACTTTTTACCAGCACTTGGAATTCTAAGACCAGCACGAGCTGCAGCCTCCAACTTGACTGGCAGCCCCATGGTGACACTGTCCCCAGCCACAGAATCACAGAATCCTTTAGGTTCAAAAAGCCCTCAAAGATTAAGTCAAATTTATGTCCCAGCACTGCCAAGGCCACCATTAAACCATGTCCCCAAGTGCCTCATGCACAGAGCTTTTAAATCCCTCTGAGGATGGGGACTCCACCACTGCCTTGGGCAGCTGAGCCAGGGCTTAGTGAAGAAATTTTCCCAACATCCAGCCTAAATCTCCCCTTTTAGGCCCAATTTGAGGCTGTTTCCTCTTGTCCTTTGGCTTTTCCCAGCTCAGCTGCTGGGCACAAATGTGTGAAGATAGCCCAGCTGAGCATGAAGGTGCCAAGCTGCCTCCCATCACCCCAGCGCTTCTGCTGGTGAAGCACCAACACATCCCAAGGACCTTTCAGGGATGTGGAAAGTGAGGTGGAGTTTCTTTTCTTCAGTGGATCTCCCCTTTCACCATGTCCCTCTGGATTCAGAGTAGACAGTGGGGTGCCCAAAGGAGCAGCTCCAAGCACCTGTGTAGGCTGGGAATGGCCCTGTGAGCAGCACACGGTGACAATTCCAGCAGAGTTTTCCATGTGTGTGTGCAGTGTTTTTTCTGGAAAGCAGCTGCTGTTGTGCCATTTAGTGATAGTGAAGGGGTAAGCCAAGCATTCAGCCAATTACAGCCTCCAAATCATTGCACAGCCATGGGCCAGTGACTGCGGGGAGAGCCGGGAATGAGCATTGATCGGAGCCCGGGGCTGCGCTGGCCCCGCTGCGTGGAGCGCTCCTGGTCCTCCCACAGCCCTGAGAGCCACAGGACTCCAAAAGGTCAGCAAGGAGCACAGAAAGGAGCTCAGTCTGTCAGGATCAGGGATTTGGGGCCGGGCTGCACCAGGCTTCCTGTGCAGAAGGGTTATTTGGGGTGGACAGCTCCTTCTAAAGCCCTTCATCTCCGCAGAGATGTGGTGGCATGGGAGCTGAGCAATTAAAGAGCTGCTGATGTCCTTGTGCAGCACGGAGGGAGGAGAAGCAATTCCAGGAAGTGGCAGCCTGCAAAGCAGACTCTTTATGCTGTGAAGATGGTAATCTGCATTTTCAGGAGGAATGAAACAGCATTTTCCCTGAGGGCTTCAGGGCATGAAGTATGGGAAGAAGTGTGGTCCTGAGCTGCTCACAAGGAGACAAGGCCAGTCCCCCCATGGCAGAACACTGACACAGCTGGGCCACACAAATACAGCCTGCTCAGGGACAGGCATCTCCTTCTTTCCTCCCTCCAAACCTTTAAAGAGATGCTGGACGCAGGGGCAAACTTCCCAACATGGCCAGACTCAGCTGTAAGCACATGGGTTTGGCCCTAACCCCAACTGGATTTTCCCAACTGGGAAAAACTTCTGGGAGTTTCATGGAGCAAGCACTTCACCAGCTAAACAAAAATCATCTGAGCCAGGCTGGAGCCAGACAATAATGAAGCTTGGAAAAGAGCTCCACAACCATGAAATGCAGCCATTCCACCAGCACAGCCAAAGCCACCACAAACTCACATCCCCAAGCGCCACATCCACATGGATTTTAAATCCCTCCCTCCCGGGACAGGGACTCCACCACTGCCCTGGGCAGCCCTTCCCAATGCCTGACCATTCTTTCCATGAAGGAATTTTTCCTAATATCCAATCCAGTTTGTTTCCACAATGGTGGCATTGGACGTTTCCAGTCTGATGCTAGCCCTAGTTTAGGTTGGCAGACCAAGCCTGGGAAATGAGATACAGATTTTCTGGACTCTGTCCCAAAAGAGTTTTCATTTCACCTCATGGCAACTCTACACACCCTTGAGATGAATCCAGGAGATGACAGCACCTTCCTGATTTTGTTTCGGGTACTCCTCCACCGCAAAAAGGAGTTTGGGTAAGAAACTCAAAAGCAGGAGAAGATAAATGAAAGGAGAAGGAAAATCATCTCCACCGAGCCGTCTCATTATGAACCAGGCCAGGAAAATGCCATGGATACTTTCCTGGTGTTGGAAGCCAATCTGGTGGTGACTGTGCTGTACTGGGGGTGGTTTCCTTCAGGTGGAACCAGCCCATGTGTTCAGAGGGGAAACAGGCAGGGAAAGGCAGCGTTATCCTGATGAAAATTTAAATGAAAGTAGATTTATTTTGTCTCCGCTCCAGATCTCAGGGGACGATGTTGACTTACGTGTTGGAAAAGCAATCCCTGCAAACAGCAGCTCAGAATTGTTGTATTAAACCTGCCACCTCCCGCCAAAACCCTCGAGCAAACAAAAACCTGGTGGAAGCTGCTGATTTCTTCTCGACTCAACCCCCAGCCTGTTTGTCACATTCCAGATGCATTTTACAGTGGTTGAGAGGTTTGGTTTGGGGTGTTTTTTTTTTGTTATTGTTGCTGGCTGATTTTAGCAAACCAAATGTTGAAGAAGAGCAGCTCAGCAAGTGAAAACATTTCTCCGATAAAACTCGGGGTTGAAATGAAAATTGTCATTTCAAGCAGGATTAAGCTACAATTATCCGGCATCTCTTTTAACTGAGAATTAAAGAGTGCTGAATAGAAATGTTGTTGTGCTCTGTTTGAACACCCACAGCCCAGAGAACATCCTTTATCTTGAGACTCAGTAGTTTTCCCTTTTATTATTACCTGCAAACCCCTGCTTGGTTACAGCGGAGGCTTTGCATGGGGTGATATCTGCCAGTCGATCTTCCTCTGCAAAGCTCAGCCTACCTAGACAGGGACTATTTTAAGCTCTTCAAGTGATATGAAAAATCAAACGTGAAGGGAAAAAGCGAGGCTCTGTGCTGCCTTTACAGCCCCTGAAATCAGCATTCAGCTCAGCTCTCGAATGACCCTGATCGCAACAATTCTGCATATTCCCACAATTAAACAATGTTTGAACTCGTGTTAATGGCAGCAGAACAATTATCTGAACAGCCATCCACGGGGTAAGCAGGCTGCATCAGCAAGAGTCAAGCCTGGTGCAAATAAAGGCTCAGCCTTGCAGAGGAAAGCCAAGGCAACCTTCAATGAGAGGAATAAAGATTCTTTACTTTACTCCATAAAATTGGCATGTGAACAATATATTGAATGTCAGGAGCAAATGTCTGCTACAATTTGGTTGCCTAATTGTAAAGCTTGCTAACTATTTCCACTTAAAAATCAAATCTTTAGCATTCTGAAACTGCAGAGAGGCATTTGCCTGGTCCTGGTGTCAGAAATATTCTTATAATGTTGGAGCTTTGTGTGGGAAATGCAGAAGCAGCACAACAGAGTTTAACAATTGTGGGGGGGAGTAAGAGGAGGCTTTAAGGGCCTGAATTAATTCTTAGTGAAAGAGATTTCATTATATTTCTGGAAAATTTAGGAATAAAGGAGAAGGAGCTCATTTAACATGAAATTCCATAGAATCATAAGATCATGGAATGATTTGGGTTGAAACGGAACTTAAATTTCATCTCATTCCACTCCCTCCCCTTCCATGGGCAGGGACACCTTCCACTAGCCCAGGTAGCTCCAAGCTACCAACCTCGCCTTGGACACCTTCCCTTTCCAGTTTCTTCTGTTTCTCATGAACAAATATATTCCATCTGGATGGGAGGGGCCAAAAAAGCACTTTTGATCAGCTCTGATGCATTAGGAAATCACCCAGAGCAGCTGAGGCTGTCCCTGGTTCCCTGGAAGTGTTCAAGGCCAGGCTGGACAGGGCTTGGAGCAACCTGGGATAGTGGAGGGTGTCCCTGCCATGGCAGGGGGTGGAAAGGGATGATCTTTAAGGTCCTTTTAAACACAATTGTATGATTCTATAAAAGTTGTGTTCATGGAGAGACCCTGCAGCTCCTTCCAGATGGGACAGCACCAGCAGATCCTGGGGCTGTGTTCTCACATCATCCTGTACCCAGCCAGGCTCTGCCTCTGGCCTCATCCAGAGAGGCTTTTCCTCCTGTATCTCTCCCCTTTTCTCCTAATAAAGCTGCTTGTTCATTCCAGGCTGAAAGAAGACATAATAAAAATGATGGCAGGAAATTGCAGGCGAGCTGGGGTTAAGAGAGACAATAACAAAACTGCTTTTGCAGGGTAATCTCTGAGCCTTTGGTAGCTCATGCTAAAGAGGGCTTTGAAATCAGCAAGAGAATTAAAAATATTGAGATCAGCTAAAACACTCCTATCCTTTGCACATCAAAGAGGATACCCACAGGGACCGATTTGCTGCCATGGAATAATTTCCACCACTTTTTACAAGAAAAATGAGAGCATTTGGAGCTTCTCCCCCCTTCCTTTAGCATGAACCCACTGTACAGGGGGAAATTACCTTTCTGTGCTCCCTAAAAAATCTCCTCCTGATACAAAAAGCAGCGTGGAGAGAAAAAGGTCTGTAACCCATTAGCCATGTCAGGGAGCTGGGAGAAAGGGAGAAGGAGGAATCTGCCTCCCAAATTTGCTGACAAGGCTTAAAGCCCAGTTTAGCCCAGGGTCCTCTAGCCAGGTCCAAGCCACCCAGTTGCCCACTGATGGGTTTGCAGTCTGTGCTGGTGTCACATAGTTGGGCACACAGGGGTGAGCTTCCTCCCAGAAAGCTCATTCCCAAAGAAAAACAGGGCTGAATCCAAGGAAAACCTGCCCCAAGTGCTGCTATGGGGGTTTAGGTGTGATGGAGCATGAAAAGCATCACAAACCTCAGCAGCAGGCCCAGCTGGGAACCTGGTTACACTCACATGAGCTTGCAAGAAAGGTTTTTAGGGCTTCAGGATGGAAAAATTGCACATGCAGGGTTGGAGCAGGTCTGTGTGCATGGGTCCTGGGCCTGTCCATATGACTGGAATAGCAGCTGTATTAATAAACTGGAAAAAATTAAACATAACTCTGTCATCAATCAAAGCATTCCCTCTTTTGCTGCTGACCTGCTGGAATATCTTCTGCTTTTCCTTGTTGAAAACCTGTTTTTACAGCAAAGTCTGGCTGAAAACCAGGCTTTGTGTGACTGTGTTTATAGGGGTCTCAGGTTGAGGGAAAAGACGAAGATTTGACTTTATGTTTCAGAAGGTTTGATTTATTATTTTATTATATATTACATTAAAACTATACTAAAAGAATAAAAGAAAAAAATTCTTCAAAAAGCTAGCTAAGAATAAAATAAGAAAGAATAATAACAAAAACCTGTGGCTCAGACTCTCTGTCCGAGCCAGCTAAGCTGTGATTGGCCATTAATTAAAAACAACTAACATAAGCTAATCAAAGATCTACCTGCTGCATTCTACAGCAGCAGATAACCATTGTTTACATTCTGTTCTTGAGGCTTCTCAGCTTCTCAAGAGGAAAAATCCTAAAAAAAACCGATTTTTCATAAAAGATGTCTGTGACAGCTTTGTTCCAGGGAAAGGTGATTTGCCAGGCCTACCCCTGGGATGGCTGGAAGTGCAGGGCACTGTGAAACTCCAGAATTCCCCCAAATCTTGTGTCAGGAATCTGTCTGGGAGCACTTGGCTGCTCTCCACCAGCCTTTCCCTCATACATGACTTCACCCTTTTGTTTTGTTCTCTTCTTTCCTGTGCTGCTTCTCATCTCCTGCCTTTTGGGGTTGTGGATGAGCTCTGGCCCGGCACGGGAGGCACTGAGCCCCGAACTGGGCACAGCCTGCAGGGCAGGACCCCAGCCAGATGTGGCTGCTGGGACACAGGAGCCTGTGTGGTTCCCTGCAGGGATCATCCAGCATGTGCTTTTTCCATGTAAAAGAACAAGGGAAGGCCAGGGCTGTGCTCTGATAGAAACCAGACAGCCCTCGGGTATCCACTGGGGTCCAGGCTCAGGAACATGTTGCCTCTGCTTGGTGCTGCTATCCTGATTCCAGCGAATCCCCGCTCCTGTGAACAACTCCAACGGGATAAAAAAAGGGCTGTGAGGGCCAAGGCAGCACGTTCCTGCCTGCCCTGGCCCACCCAAGGCCACGATGCTGTGGGTGGGACAGAAGCAGGGCCATGTGTGGGCTGAGAGGGGCTGGACTCTGAAGGTGGGGCCCACAGTGCAGAATCCAGAGTCCTGTACAATGGAAAAGAGTCCAGGATCATCAATCCAACCATTCCCCAGCACTGCCAAGGCCACCACTGACCTGTGTCCCCAAGAGCCACATCCACATGGCTTTAAATCCCTCCAGGGATGGGGCTCCCCTGCTGCCCCAGGCAGCCTGTTCCAATGCTTGGCAATCCTTTATCATGAAGGAATTCTCCCTGATATCCCACCTAAATCTCCCCTGGCACAATCTGAGGCCATTTCCCCTTGTCCTGTCCCTGTTCCCTGGGAGCAGAGCCCGACCACCCTCAGCTGTCCCCTCCTGTCAGGAGTTGTGCAGAGCCACAAGGCCCCCCAGAGCCTCCTTTGCTCCAGGCTGAGCCCCTTTCCAGCTCCCTCAGCCTCTCCTGGTGCTCCATTCCCTTCCCCAGCTCTGTTCCCTGCCCTGGACATGTTCCAGCCCCTCAAGGCCTTCTTGTTGTGAGGGGCCCAGAACTGACTCCAGGGCTGGGTTGCCTCAGCAGTGCCAGCACAGAGGGACAATCAACAAGTCCTGCTGGTCCCACTGTGGCTGGGCACAAGGCAGGATGACCTTGGAGGTGTCCTTGGCCAAGTGGGCACACTCTGGCTCAACTTGTCCCCAGAGCACACAGATAGTCCTTGGGGAATCTGGAGCTGTGCCCCTCACATGTGGAGGGCAAGGTGGGGTGGGTCCTGCTCGATGCCTCCATGAACCAGCTTCATTCCCATCAAAGTCTGGCCCAAAGTGGTTCAAGGGCACTTTGCCAAGGCAAGGGGTGAGGAGGGAACAAAGCTGAACTTGTGGTGGGCTCCTTGGCCTTTTGGACACGCTCCTGCTGCCCCCAAGGCCAAGCATCCCTGACAGGGAATGTCCTGGTTTGCTCCAAAGCCCCCAGCTGGAACCAGGAATGAGCCCAAGCAGCACTGGAGCTTTCAGGGCTGTGCCCACCCTGCCAAGCCCCTCGAGGAAGCAGGAAGGGCTCAGGTGCACACATGGACACACCTGGCTTCTCCCCAGGACCCAGAAGAAATACTGCCAAGCGCTGTTCCTCCCCCAGCCCTTCTGCTCTCTCCCTTTTACCTGTCCTCCCCCTCCACACCGTGCACAGAGCACTGCTGCCACTTCTGTTTTAGTGTCCCCAGAGACACCAATTCTACAGCCATCACGGCCAGAGACGCTAATTAAATTGTTCGAAAATCCAATAAAAATGCTTTATGAGGGTGTCTGTCATTGGCAAAGGTTTAGGGAAGAAAATTAGGCTCTTCCCAAAGCAATGCAAAAAAAAAGTCCATCCTCCCTCATTAAACCCTCGATGTATTTCACTGGAAATGGTTGCTGGGTGCAACAAATTGCAACTGGTCCAGTGGGGGCAGTTTCCCCATGCAGAGCTGGTGGGGAGTGCTGGGGATGTTTTTTGGTGAGTGTTGGAGGTGTTTGCTTCTGTCCCTGCTCTGAATGACAACTCGGGCTCAGGCACAGGCTGGGCTGGACAAACCAGACCCGTTTATAGATTTTCTCATTCCCCAGCCAGTGCCAGAGAGGATCAGTAATGCAACCAATTAAGAGGATTAAAAGCCATATTTTTTATTTATTTTTTGATGACAGAAGCACTGCCAGGTCCTGTGGCTGTGATCAAGGTCCCCATGCTGTCCTTGTCCCAGACAGCTCAGGGATTGATTCATACAGGGGATTATTGTCCTGCACATTCCCCCAGCTCTCAGTGATGAGAGGCCAAGGTCTCCTGTAGGTCTTCCCAGCCCAAGGAATGCCATGTTCTACCTCATTTTCTACCCTTTGTGCCCCAGAGGATGCACATTTATCCTCACAGAGGTGAAGAGTGTCTGTGCTCACTCTCTGGAGCTACGCATTCACTGGAAATGCTGGCACATGGAATTGGCTGCCTTGGGAAGGGCATGGCTGGGCCACTCTGGGAAGACTTAAAAAACTCAAACGCCACAAGGCCTATGATGTAAACACTTCAAGAAGGCCAAATGACCTCTGTAATTTCTCTTAATTATGCAAATAGCAGAGAGAAGAAGCTGTCAGGGAGCACATTTCCCACCCAGAGCAGGGAGCACTGCAAAAGCACCAAGCCAGGCCCCCGAGGTGGAGATTTCTCCTCCTGTTTTGCTGCTCATGCTGATGGAATGACACCTCCACAGGGGAAATGTCCCAGAAAGAGCCAGGGCTTCCCATGGCTGCTGTGAATTCAACAGATAAAAGCCAAAAAGAAGGGGGTCCAGCCCTGGGGCTCTCTGGTCCCCTCATCCCAGCAGAAGGTGGGATTCTGAATGCAGGGAGAGACAGACACTCCCTGGATCCTCACCTCATCTCACAGGGGCTTCAGCTCTCTTCCTGCAGGAATTTGGATGCGGGGTCACCCCTCTGAAGCCCCTGGGAGTAGCTGCTGAAATCAAGCTGCCTGCTGAAGCCCTTTTGTTCAGCCAGGCTCCTGCTAGGAGAGGCTCTGCTTTCATTTCAAAGACTCAGCAATTTGGATCGGTTTAACCTTTTCAGGGTTTCCTGAGCACAATAGCACAGATGAGCTTTAAAGCCTCTTCAAGAGCACAGGTTGAAGCTGGGGGCTTGGGGGGAGGGAGAAGAAGCCGCGTCAAGCCCAGGAGCCAATACTGTCACAGCCAGACGTGATTTGCCTGCCAACCCCCCCTGGAGCTTCTGCTGAGGCACAGAGAGAGGGGTTTGCTGTGAGAATCAGGGCAGTGCTGCTGGGTGTCCTTGTCCTGGGCACAGGCTGCTCCAGATGCCACGGAATTCCACCCAAAGCCAGGAGACGGGACAGACAGGAGATGGGAGAACAAGCCATGGGGCATGGATGAACCAACAGAGAGCTGGGGGAATGCGCAGGACAATAATCCCCCTGTATGGATCAATCCCTGAGCTGTCTGGTACAAGGCACCACAGAATTCCACCCAAAGCCATGGCATATGAGAGCCAGGAGATGGGAGGACAGGCCACGGGACATGGATGAACCAACAGAGAGCTGGGGGAACGTGCAGGACAATAATCCCCCTGTATGCATCAATCCCTGAGCTGTCTGGGAACAAGGGACCTTGATCACAGCCCCAGGAGCTGGCAGTGCTTCTGTCATCAAAAAATAAATAAAAAATACAGCTTTTAATCCTCTTAATTGGCTGCATTACTGATCCTCCATCCAAATGGGGTGTGAGGAGGGCAACAACACAACCCCCATCAGTCCATCCCCTGCCGTGTCCCCCTACCCCGGTGACATCTCCATGTCCCCTCTTACAGACCCAGCTCCCAGCTTCACCCCAAGGCTTTCCCAAGTGCATCGCAGCCCCCAGAAATACCCTGGAGAGCAGGGGCTCGGCAGAGCAGGGCAGCGCTCCTTTGATGTTGGAACAACAAAGGCGGGTGCGGGAGGGAAAGGTAATCGGGATGCTGCGAGCAGCGGGATGCATTTCAAACGGAACAGCGAGAGCTTTGAAGATCAATTCCTCCCAAGGAAACAAACTGCTCTTCCCGGGCTCCTCCGAACCCCCATCCTGCCGGGGTTTCAGGAGCTGGCCTCTGCTCAATGCGATTTTGGGAAGCTGTTTGTCCCCGGCTGGATGCTGGGGAGCCAGGGGGCGGCCTGGGCTGCTCCTAAGGAGGGAGGAGGGCAGGAATTATCGCCGGGTGACATCCATCCCCCCCTGGCCCCAAGGTGAAGGGGAAAGCCGCTCGGAGCAATCATTCACAGAGCCGCTGATGAGCGTGCTCCCAAGGTGGATGCAATCAGGATCCCTCCTTGCAGAGGGAGGGAAGGGGACTGGCCCTGGGCTGGGGGAAAGGAGGAGACCCCCAGCACCCCAAGGACACGCTGCCACCGCCGGGGTGACAGCTCAGCTCTCGCAGCAGGGTTATTCCATTCCCTGGATTTCCATCACCAGGAAAACCACAGTTCATGTGTTTTTTAAGCAAAGCTCCAATTCTGCATTCTCAGGACTCCCGGAGCCAGGGCTTAGGAGCAAGCAGGGAATGCTCTCATTAGCTAAACCTTTGTTAACGCTCACTCACATCACCTCGTTCAGATTCACATCAACGGAATTGGCTTTTTTTGGAACAGCTCCTTGAAAAGGGGGGGGGGGAATAAACAACCTGTTTTGTGTCAATGTTTTCTAAGCAAAATATTTTGAGCTTTCTGCTTTGGTTTATTTGCTTTGTGTGAGCTTTTAAATCAGACACAATTAACACAAAAAACAGCGAGATCTTGTAGCTGTCAGGAAACGCTTCAGTTTTCCCTTTTCATCTGCTGAACATTGATACATGAAAATAACCTGCCCCTCCCTTCACTGCTTTTTTCTTCTAAAAACCACCAGCGATGTTCAAATAGGCCCTGGGAGCTGCCCAGGGAGCTCCCCCTGCCCAGGTGCCCCCATCCTGCACCCACACCTTGGTGGGGACGTGGCCAGGGTTACACTCCCCCAATTGCATTATGTTTGAACGGTTTATGATTTGGATTTTCATGCAGAGCAGCCTGTTCCAGCTCCTCATAACAAAGACAATTATGCTAAGTTTATTGGATTTGCATTCAGGGCTGATTTGTCAGAATTGTATATTGGTTCTGGGAGATGGAAGGGGAGGAAGAGAGGGGGCATTTGCTTTTCATGAGGACAGGAAAAAAAAAAAAGCCCAGTATAAAATTAATTTCTCTGTTTCACAGCCCCTTCTTGATGCACAGATTCCTTCCTTCCTTCCTTCCTTCCTTCCTTCCTTCCTTCCTTCCTTCCTTCCTTCCTTCCTTCCTTCCTTCCTTCCTTCCTTCCTTCCTTCCTCCCTCCCTCCCTCCCTCCCTCCGGCACAATTTGGGGCCATTTCCTCTCCTCCTGTCCCTGTTCCCTTGGAGCAGAGCCCGACCACCCCCAGCTGTCCCCTCCTGTCAGGATTTTGCAGAGCCACAAGGTCTCCCCTAAGCCTCCTTTCCTCCATGAACCCCTGAGTTTAATGGATGGGTGTGCAATGGTCACACTTAGAGCACATAGCTTGGGAGACCCCGAACAGAGCCAGAGAAAGAAGAGGAGCTGGACAGATGCTGGTACTGATATCCTTTGCCAGGGCAACACAGGAATTTTAGGATATGAAAGCATAAATTTATTTGCATTCCACAGCCAAATTGCTCAGTAGAGTGCACAACTCTCCCTATAGAGTTCATGGAATCACAGGATAATACCCTGAGTTGGAAGGGACACTCAACTGCAGCTCCTGGCCTGGCACAGGACAACCCTAAGAATCCCTCCATGGGCCCTAGCTCCTGCTTCTGAAGCATTTCCCTTCCGAGCCAGAGCCCTACTGCAAAGGAGGCCTTGGGAATGTGATTAAACAGCAGCCTGGGCAAGCTTTAGACACAGGCTGTGGGAAGGGGTTAATGATCCAAGTGAGTGATGTGAATCATTAACGGCAGTGGGTGGATCCTATAGCGGGAATTGGAGCAGCCCACGGCTGTGGGGGCTGGATGCCGTGGATCTGCCCTCCTTTCCCAGGGGATCATCCCTGGGGCAGCCCACACCACCTCGCCCTGCTGCAAACCCCGGGCTGAACACAGGGAGTGCTCCCTGTGCTGCCTCAGCTTGGTCAGCTTTGGTTCTGCCAACACCTGAAGATGCTTTCTGTTGCACACAACTTCTATTAAAAAGTCCTTTCCTTAGGATTTTTCCTCCTGAGAAGCTGAGAGGCCTCAGGAACAAAATGTAAACAATGGTTATCTGCTGCTGTGGAATGCAACAGGTGCATCTGTGATTGGGCTCATGTGGTTGTTTCTAATTAATGGCCAATCACAGTCAGCTGGCTCAGACTCTGTCCGAGACACAAGCTTTTGTTATCATTCTTTGTTATTCTATTCTCAGCCAGCCTTCTGATGAAACCTTTTCTTCTATTCTTTTAGTATAGTTTTAATATAATAATAAAATAATAAATCAAGCCTTCTGAAACATGGAGTCAGATCCTCATCTCTTCCCTCATCCAAGACCCATGTGAACACCATCACAGCTTCCCAGCAGCCTGAGGAGAGCACTCTGATTTTTGGGAAAGGACAAAGTGATCTGGTTGCTCCAAGAGGCACAGGAAATCTTTAGTTGTAAACAGCATATTTTTTCTTTCAGCAGATATTCCTTTGGACATCTGTGGAGTGGGGATTTGGATGTTCTGGTCCATCCCTCCATCCCCTGGTGAAAGCCAAGAGGCTGGCTCCCACAATCCCTGCTCCAATCCCTGTTCCCACAGCTGCTGCTTGAAGCAGCTGGCACGAGCCCTGAGATGCTGCCCAAAGAAAGGATCTGAGGGAAGAAGTCTGGGTAAAGAGGACCAGCAGGGATGTAGAATCCTTCTGGGTACTCCAGAGACACCTTGGGCTTGTCTTTAGAAGCTCTGCAGGTGCAGGAGGTGTGAACAAGGGGAGTGAAAGTGTTTTCCAGCCATCTGTAAGATTGCACCAGCACTTTTATTCCTTCTGCCCTGGGGCACTGCTCCTCTGCTCTGGCTCAGAGCAGCCGCTGCTCTCAGAGGCCAGCTGAGCCAAACAGCTGCTGGAGAACTTCTGGGTGCTCTGCCTCTGGCATCCTGCTGAGAATTCCTTCTGTGGAGCTGCTTCCAGCTGCTCACCTGCATTAATGCAGGGATCCAACAGTTTGGCTCCACGGTTTATTAAACTTTGTCTCTCTGTGACAAGGTGTGAACCTGTGCTCTACAATCATTTTCCCGAGCTTTTACATGCCAGGGAAATTGCCAGCCATGGAGCCCTGAGCAGCAGGGGAAGGAGCAGGCTGCACATTAGGGGTGAGCAGATGGATGAGGCAGCAGTGTGTGAGGAGCTGTGCATACAGAGCCTGAGGGAGCCTGGGACAGGGAGCTGTCCCGTGTGTCACTGTGTCAGTGTCACTCATTGTGCTGCCCAAGCCAGGTGTGCCTCCAGAGGCTCTTCCCAGGGAAGATGTGGCCCAAGTTTTGATGATTGCAATGCAAGATATTTTCAGTTACCATCTGTATGGCAGGTTACCTTTGTCAAGTGGGCAGTTTGCTTTATCTCTCTCTTTGAGTGACCACAATCACTCCTCCCTCCGGAGGGGACATTGCTGATAACAGCTATTGAATGTCACTGCATGGCTGATAAGAACTGCAGCATCCCAGTGGGAGATGTGAGCCCAGAGGGAGGAGCCAAGCATTGCTACCCAGATATAATCCAGAGGTTTTGAGACACCAGCATGGCTTTCTCCACGGGATTCCCCAGAGGAACAGCAGCTGCCTCTCCTTCCACTGGATCTTCAGAGGAAGAATCCATCCTTCTCTACAGGATCCCTGCTCCAGCAGAACCACCCCTGACACTGCAGGAGGGCTGAGCCACAATTCCAATGGGACTGCAACCAAGACCCTGACCCACAGGGTGTCAGGCTGGGTTCTGACTCTGTCAGTGTTGTTCTAATGTATTGCATTGTTTATTTTATCCTTTTATTTTCTTCCCTATTAAAGAACTGTTATTTCCTGCTCCCATATCTTTTGCCTGAGAGCCCCTTAATTTGAAATTTATAGCAATTTAGAGGGGTGGGAGGGTTTACATTCTCCATTTCAGGGGAGGCTCCTGCCTTCCTTAGCAGACTCCTGTCTTTCCAAACCAAGACACTACGGCATTGCTCCAACAGCACTTGGTGGTTCATTTATTCATCTCCACACTGCACTCTCCTCCTCCTTTCCGAGTCACGCTGCCCTGGTGCTGGCAGGACACTGATCCACAGGCTTGGCTTTCTCCTCTCAGCTTCCAGGTGGGTGTTGGAGCTGTGGGACTGATCTGCCAGTGGCCACCAGCCAGATCAGTCACCGTGCTGTGTCACACCTGCGTGTGGGGTCTGTGGGCGGTGCAGCCACCACTGTGAGCCAAAGAGCCCCTTTGTCACAGCCAGCCCCTCCACCCCCTGCCAGCACCTCCACAGGGTGTCTGTGCCAAGCCACAGCCCAGCTGGACTCTGCTGATGGATGAGAAGGGAGCAGAGGCAGGAGCAGCAGGAGACAAGGAGATACAAGGCATTTCAGAGCAAGCAGGGAGGCACACAGTGAATAAAAGCTGTGTTGGAGGTGGGAAATGACTGATTCAGGGATGGTAATGGCATAGAAACACCTGCAACCTCCTCCTCCTCTGGAGCCTAGGAGCTGGCACTGCTCTGGAGAGGGCTCTGTGTTGGATGCAGCTGGGACAGGTGGGTGGAGAACATGTTCCCTCCATAGGTGCTCACAAGGAGGGATGGCAGAGCTGGCTGGAGCTGTCCTGTGTACCCTCTGGGCTCTGGGGGACACAGGAGGGTCACTGGGAGTGGCTGGACATGGATGCTCAGCTGATTGTTTCCAAGCTCTGCTACATGGAAGCATCCTGCTGACTTCCCAGCACTCAGAGCTGAGCACTCTGTTGGGAATCCAAGCCCCAGGACCAATCCATAACTCGCCCAACTTGTTGCTCTCCTCATTTCTCTGGTCCAGGCCAAGCAGCAGCATGGAGATGCCACAGTTTTATCAGCAAAACCCAGAGCAGAGAGAGCTACATGTCCTTTGGTGGAGCAGGAACTCAGCTGTGGGGAGGAGGAAAAGGAGAACAAGAAGGAAAAGGAGCTCCTTGGGCTCTGGAACGTGAAGGTGTGAAAGCCAGGCACCACATAAACATCACAGGTTTGTTGTGTGCTTCCTATTCCACAATAATACCTACCCACGCTGGCTCAGCACAATCCAAGGAATGCACCAGCCATGGACTCAAGGTCCTTCCAGTCAGGAAGCAGAGACCTCTCCAGCTTCATCTTGCTGCTGGTCCAGCCAAAACAGCCCTGCAAGATCCCTGCTGTGTTCTGGGGGCTTTCTTCCTGGCTTTACGCTGGATTAGTTTAATTCCAGTTTGGCAGTAGCAATGATAGAGCACAAGCCCTATCCTGATGTGTTCCACATGGAGCTGGGACGGCGTGGGATAACATCCTCACCACAGGCCTAACTCCCTGCTCAGCCATTAGGAGGCATTTAAGTCAAATAATGGATCCTGGTGACCAAGAAGGGACAAGAAAGGGGGAATGGGAAGCAGTCTGTGCTGTGGCCACAGTCCTTATAGAGAGAGCAGTCACCTCTGGAGAGAGACTGGCTCAGGATTCCTCTGTGGAAGAAGGACCACCACCTGGAGCTATCTCCAAATACAGAAACACAAAAAAACTGGTTTGCCTGGAAGTTTAACTTTAGGGGAGAAGGTAGGTGAGGTGGATCCAACTTCACAGACTCCCAGACTGGTTTGGGTTGGCAGGGGCTTACAGACCATCCCATTCCATGGGCAGGGACACATTTCAGCACCCCAGATTGCTCCCAGTGCCTGGAGCAGCTCTGTAAAGGTCAGGCAGTGATTTCCTCAGGGACGTGGCACAGGCTGTATGTTGGGCTGACACTCCCTGAGTAGCATTTGCCGTGTGAGTCAGGGGATATTTAAACTGCTCATTTACACAGTGAGCTCTAAGAATAACCCTTCCCAACAAAATACCAGCAGGGAGAGAGGCCAGGAGGAGACAGGTGGCTCCCTGCATCCATCCTGTTGTGCTGCTCATTGTTTGCCCAGTGTTTCATCTACTCCCCTGGGCCTGAATTAACGCCTGAGACCACAGCCCCTGCTTATGTTCCACTTCTGCAGAGAAGTGTCTGCAGCTGAGGGCACAAATGAAAGCTTCTGTTCTGGGTGAAATCCTGGGAACACATCCCTGAGACCCCACAAAGCTGCTATGGGCCTAACAAGTGACATTCCCCTGCTCTGGGCCACCACAGCCTGTGAGTGCCATTAAATATCTGCAGCTCACGTGGCACCTCACCCACCCTGTGACTTGGACAGGGTCACTGCAAGGACAGGAGGATTCACATCAGCTTGGCTGTACCACCATACCCATTTGGTCACAATGCTCAGGTCACTTCCTTGTGACACAAAGACTTCTGACAGTCCACTCTCCAATGAACCACACACATTTCCTTGAGCCTTTGACCTCCTAGAGCTCGTTCAGTCTGGTCTTCAGGAAATTACTTGGGTTGGAATAGTTTTGCTGCTGCTCAGGAATTAAAATGAATGAAGTGTCAGCAGGTAACTGCTGGGACTGCTGCCTGTTTCTCCACAACTTCTGTTTGTCAGGTTATTTTAGAAACCTCTGCAAAGAAACACTGTTCACTCCACCCTCTTCCGCCTCATTTTGCCCAGTTCCTGCTCATAGCAAGTCCTTTGGCAGCTCCATTTCCTTGGCAGCCTAATCAGATCCAAAAAGGAGGATTCAAGTGAGGTGAAGGACTGAGAGTTCAGCTTCCCAAGTGGCTCCTCACAGGACATGTGGAGGAATCTTCTACAGCCTGATCTTCTAGAGCTGGGATGGATATAAATCCCAGGGGCTGCTGACCTTCCAGTGTAAGCTCTGAAATGTCCTTTCTCCACAGAGCAGTGGGGAGTGGAGGCTGTGGGGGAAGAAGCCAATATGTTTGTGAATGGAAAGGGCTGGCTGTGCACATGGAGCATGTGATGGATTCAGAAATATCACAGAAGAAGGAAAAAATGGTTGAAGGGTTCTCATTCTGGCCGTAATGAGAACCAGCCTACTCACTGTGTGTGCTCTGCTGCAGCAGAAGGTGACTCTGAGGAGCCTCACGGGCCAGCCCCTGACATCACAACATTCATGGGATGGTTTGGGTCAGAAGGAACCATAAAGATCACCCCTGCCCTGAGCAGGGACACCTTCCACTGGACCAGAAAGTTCAATGGGATGAGCTCTGCTGTTGGGATGAGATTTATGAAGGGGCTCTGCAGTTCCTGTGGTTCAGACCAAGCCAGGATGGCTCTGGAGCAGGAGCTCTTGCTGGTGGACAGCTGTCCCCGATTGTTCCTTCCAGCAGACACCTCTTGGGACACAGCAGGAAGGTGTGAATGTGTAAGGATGGCAAAGTTTCAGAGAGGGCCCACTTCCCCTAACCCCAAAGGCTCAGCAATAATCCTGGAACAATTACTCTGCAAAGCCAGCTCTTGTGCTGGGATCAGCAGAGATGTCTCTCCTCCATCTCTGGCCACCTGCTCCTGCCTGATGGTGGCCAGCCCACAGAGGAGCAGATGGGAGAGAAGGAGGCAGAGCCTGAAAACAAAGCTCATGGAAGGAGCATGCAGCATCTGCGCTGCTGCTGAAGGGCTGTGCTGCCCTGCAGGATCCAGCGGTGGTGTGGGAAGCTTGGAGCCCTCCTGGGAGATACACCCAAACCATGGCAGGAACACACAAATGGCTTCCCACACCATTCCACAGAGACTGCCTGCTCCATAGCTGCTCCATCAGCAGCACAGCTCCAAGGCAAACTGGGCAGAGGAGCTGGATCCAATGCCAGCTGTCTCCAAGAGCTTCCTGCCTCCCCGCACAGCTGCTGTCAGCATAGGCCAGGCTTGGCCAAGGGCAGCATCTGCACCAGGGTGGGCCAAGCCAGGCTTTGCTGGCAGGGGAAAAGGCTGGGAAGAGCTACAGTCACTGTGGAGCTGCTCAAACACAATCCCTGGGAAGCATGAGCAGCCATGACCAACCTCTTTAGATCAGCTTGCAGAATCATGGATCACAGAATGGTTCAGGTTGGGAGGGACCACAGTGGGTCACCCTGCTCCAGCAGGGTCATCCCAGAGCACATGGATTGCACACAGATGGTTCTGGAATATCCCCAGAGAGGAGACTCCACTCCCTCTCTGGGATCTGTTCAGGGCTTGGTCACTGCACAGGAAAGAAGCTCTTCCTCATGTTCAGGTGGAACTTCCTTGGCATCAGTTCCTGCCTCTTCCTCTTGTGCCTTTGCTGAGCACCACCAAGAAGAGCTTGGACACCTTCCCTTCTGATATTTACTCCCTACAACAAATGAGGACAAGACCTTGCCCTTCTTACCCCACAGTGAGGGCAGTGTGGGCAGCCCTGTTCTGTGGCACTGTGGTGGGTTCTGCAGGTGGATGAAAGCCTGTCTGTACAACAGAATAAAATCCAGGGAAAGACCAGTCCCAAATGCAAGGAATGTTTCCTCAGTGTAATTTTTGTAATGTGAACACAAACCTGTGTAGATGCTGTGAATAAATAAATGGAAAACAAACCTACATTCTTCTCCCACTTCAGCTCTCCTGCCTTCCCTTCTCCCAGGGAATGGGTTGGGAAAGCAGACCACACAAAGCAGGCACCATTTGGATTGCTCAAGGCACTACCAGGAGGTGTTCAGATAGGAAAGTGTTGGGAACACCTGGAGCCAATTGGATAATGAAACGTAGCAAAACCCTGCATTCTAGCAGCGCTCAGAGTCCATGGGGTAAATCCCTGCCTGGAAGCAGCCTGGCTTGCCCAAAGCTCTGGAGGACATGACCAGGAGTTCACAGGTGGTAGTGCTGTGCCCAGCTCCAGGTATAAGGTCAGCATCCAGCTGGATGTTCTGTGTTCCCCTCAGTCCCTGAGGAAGCTTTGAGCAGGAGTAAAAGGGCAGGGGGTGAGAGAGGGGGATAACAAAGGACAGTGTGACACACACCAGCTCTTCTTTCCTCTTCCTTCCTTTCCATGCAGCTCATCATCATTCCACACTTCCATCCACAAAGGTGGGAAGGATCCAAGAAGCACGGATAAGAAGAGACTTTTCACAAGGGCCTGGAGTGACAGGACAAGCTGAAGGAGGGAGGTTTCAATGTTATATTGGGAAGGAGTTCTTCCCTGTGAGGGAGGTGAGGCTGCCCAGAGCAGCCGTGGCTGCCCCTGGATCCCTGGAAGTGTCCAAGGCCCAGCTGGACAGGGCTTGGAGCACCATGGAAGGTGCTCCTGTCCATGACAGGGACTGGATGGGCTTTAAGGTCCTTTCCAGGGCAAACCATCCTGAGATTCCACAAAGTGCATTTTGCCAGCCACCTCCAGGCAAATATCTTGGAGAACCAGCTCATTGAATATGCTTTGAGGCTGCCCAAAGAAATGATCCCTGTGTCCATCACTTCCTCTTCAGCCCCTACCTGTGCTGCTCTGATTCTACCCACAGCACATTGAACTGCCAGTCATTCCAGGAGGCTCCCACTGCTCTGGGCATGGAACATCCCTCCACTTGTCCACAGCCTGCCAAGCTGGGATGAGTCCTGAAAAAACCATCCATTCCTGCTGCCTGCTTTGGGCTCAGCTTGTTGCTGATCACATTAACAAAAGCAGTGACACAGCATTTCCAATGGATGCCAGGAAAATATTCCCCGTGTTGGAAGAACATGAGGCTTTTTGTGCTCTGTACTTGAAAATCAACCAAAATTTAGTTCTCCGTTATGAAATTTGCTGTTCTCACAAAATCCAATTCAGATTGGATTAAAAGATGTGTATTTTTTTTATTGCTGCTTCCATGCAGTGGTGTTTGAGAAGGTGCCTGCATTTTTGGATTTTTCCATAGGTGATGGGAGTTTCCATGAACTGTGGCAGAGGAAACCACTGTGAGCCAAGCAGCGGCTCCTGGGCTGAGCTCCCACTCAGCCTCTTCTCCAGAACAGCTCCAATCCTGGTCATGGGATCACAGGAATTACCACCCCCAGAATGTAAATCCAGTTTGTGAAACCCACAGCACTGGCAGGGCCTATCCCACCATATCCACCATGGTCCTTTGGAACTTCAAACTGCTGCTGTTGAGGTACAGGTTCTCCCTGCTGGAGCTGGTTTCAGCAGGAAAGTTCTGCTGTTGCTGCACCTTCAACTACAAGTTCAAAATTCCTGGCATGGAAGTGGTGGAAGAGAAGAGGATGTTGGATGGGGCTTGGAGCAGCCTGGTCTAGTGGAAGGTGTCCCTCCCAGGGGGTTTGGAAATAATTGATGTTGAATTTCCCTTCCAACACAAACAGCTAGGATGGTATGGACACCATCCTAAGCAGGCAGGGAGCAGGAAAGTCATGGGAACTGACAATTTGAGGTCTCCTCAATCTAGGAAATACACTCAGGAAAGAAAGCAAAATTCCCAAAAAATGGGCAAAAAAACCTCCCATCTCTGGAAGTGTCCAAGGCCAGGCTGGATGGGGCTGGGAGCAACCTGGGATAGTGAAAGGCATCCCTGCCCATGGCAGGGGTTGGAACTGGGTGATTTCTTCCAACCCAAAGCATTCCGTGAGCATATGATTTTGTGATCTCTCCTACAGAGATACACTAAATGACCATGCTGTTTCTTCCAGCCTGATTTTCCTATTGAGCAAAAAAATCCCAGTGTTAAAGGCCATGATAAGAGGATCAAACCCCCCCTTATCAAGCCCTAGATCAGCAGAAGGGAAGGTGTTGATTCTCAGGCAGAGCCAACCTGTGGATCTCTTCCAGCTGCTCAACATTCCAACACCCCGTGTCCCTGCCCATGCCCAGAGCTCCTGTTCATGCCTCGCTGCCCCGGATCAGAGCGAGAGCCTCTCCTGCAGCAGCTGTGCGGGGTTTGCTGGAGCAGCCTTGGCAGCAGCTCCTTCCCTGTGCCTGCTAACAGCACACATCCCCCCTGGCGCGGGCAGCACGCTCCATTTCAGCCCCTCTCCAGCGCCGCCGCTAACGAAGCCCATCCAGAGCAAGCAGTAATTGTGTTTGCAGGTGACAGGGCTGCAAGTGCAGCGCTGGGAAACACATTCTTGGCAAGGAGTGCCGCTTCGGAGGTGAGGGAGGGCAGCCAATTGTGAAATCCCTGGCAAAAGGGTTTGTGTCAGAGCAGGGCTGCTCTGCTTGGCCCAGCTGCTGCGGAAAATGCCGGAGGAGGGAGCCTGGGGGAATGCAGCAGAGCTGGGAAGGGCTGCACTGGGATGGAGAACCAGCATCCAGGGCATGGCAAAGCCTCCTGTGACAGCTCTGCTGCCAGCACATCCCCAGGTGTGCCCCTGGCTGATGGAGTCACTGCTCTGCTGGAAAATTGTCAGAACCCAGGACATTCCTCTGGCTGCCCTGGGTGATTCCAGACCCTGACAAGGGGCTCAGAGACCTTGGCACAGAGTCAAAAACACCTGTGCCTTCCATTTTAGCCCATGGGAGCAATTACCAAGCTTGTGTGAAGAGTTGCAAGCCATGAGAGTTTGAGTAGAATGATAGTTAATTTGCCACAGGGTGAAAAAGTAGAATTTTGGGGATTTAGAATGGGGGTTCAAGAGGCAAGATGGAGGAATCTGGGTATGTCCTGTCCTCCTCCTTCTTCTCCTCCTCCTTCTCCTCCTTCTCCTCTTTCTCCTCCTTCTCCTTCTTCTCCTCCTCCTCCATCTTCTGCTGGGCTGGTGACACTTCTGGATTGATTTAGAGACAGACTGTCTAACATAGGTGATAAGTATTGGCGAATTATTGTAAATAAAGTACACGTAGTTCTTAGTATAAAAAGCCAACACTACCCTAAGTGTGGTCAGTGTGCCACAACCCAATCTGCTGGACAGATCTCAGCAGGTCAGAGAAAGAATGGGATAGATAAGAGAAAAGAAACAACCTTGAGAACCAGAGCCAAGGAATGTCAACTTCTTCTTTGGTTGTGGGGCTGGGAGAAAAGAGACTTTCTGATACCTTGGGAGCCATTTCAACCACAGAAATCTGAGTGAAAAATGGGGCTGAGCAGAGCCTGCTGGGAGATCTGGGGATTTAGGAAGCCTGGCAGGAAGGTAGATGGTGGGTGGTGCCCAAAAAAGGGCTGATGTTGGGAGAAACATCCAGAGCTGGATTCAAGCTCTGGGCTCCAACACTGAGGTGTGTGCTGGTGTTAATCTGGTGCAATGATAAATAAAAGCTCCCAAATTCTGCTCTGGGATACTGCAGTACTGGGAATGCACCACCTTTATCAGATAGTCAGGCCAGGAATTTGGTGTCTGTTTCTCACCTCAGGAATACGCTCTTTCCACAGGAATACATTGCTGGAAGGACGTGAACACCTCATGGCAACATGTCATGAACATTCATGGCAACTGCACAGACAGACCTCAGGGAAGGACATGAATGGGGAGCAGAGGTAGAAGGTGCTCCCATTTGCATGAAAAAAACACCAAAGAACCCTCTGGATGAAATTCCTGCAGGGCCGAGACCACAGCAGAGAGGATGCTGCAGACACTCAGGCTGGGCTGCTCTTCTGTCTTGGATTTACCAACTTTTCACAGCACAGGGTGGTGCTGGCATTGCCTGGCACCAGTGGGGCACTTGGGGCAGAGATCCCATATGGGAAATACAGAGATCAGCCCCTTGGAGTGCAGAGTTGAGCACCATGGTTGGAGGAGAGAGGGAAATGTACCATCTCTTCCTTCCATATCTTCTATCCTGGTCTTGGAGATAATGTGTAGATGTGGATTCCCCAGGTTTATTCTCTTAGTAATTCCCAGTCTGCATTTGAGTTAATGCCTGATGTTTCATCCCAGTGGGGGCTGAGGTTGCTCCTTCTTCCTTCCCCACATTCCAGTTATTCATCTGTAGCAGGCCACAAGTTTGGCTGGAGTGAGGGCAGGGATGCTGTCACCTCATCAAGGCAGAGATGTTGTCCTGTGCCCTTTGCAGAGTGCCCTGCACATTTATGGTGCCAGAGAAGTAATAAATAACAACAGTGAGCTATCCAGCAGTGCCCCTGGTGAGGACTCAGATCCCACTGGGAGGAGAAGCTTTCCCTTGGGACATAACTCTTACACACCAGCTCGTTATTGCAGAACAATTCCCTTCAAGGCTCCATAGCCCCAACTCCATTAAAATGGATGTTCTGGCAGTGACTGATGAATTTAGAAAGCAAGAGCTGCACTCTGCTTCCAGCTAAACACGATGGAAATCCAGGGTCACTCCCTGGCCTCATTCACACGGGGTGAGAGCGATTCCAGCTGCAGAGCTGTGAAAATCCACACTGTCACCAGCACACACTCCTCATCCACTTGCCAGGCACTGTTTTCGCCCTGAATTCCACCCAAACCAGCAGAGATCTGCAAGGATCTGAAGGCTGGGTTGGCACTGAGTGAAAAAGGGGATGTGATTAGAGGGGCAGAGAGGGTAAAACACAGCAGTGTGAGGTCCTCCTGTTTCACAGACATCTTTTATGAAAAATCATTTCTTTGGGATTTTTCCTCCTGATAATCTGAGAGGCCTCAGGAACAAAATGTAAACATTGATTATCTGCTGCTATTGAGTGCAACAGGTGGATCTGTGATTGGTTCATGTTAGTTGTTTCTAATTAATGGCCAATCACAGTCAGCTGGCTTGGACAGAGAGCCAAGCCACAGACTTCTGTTATCATTCTTTCTTATTCTATTCTTAGCTAGCCTTCTGATGAAATCCTTTCTTGTATTCTTTTAGTATTGTTTTAATGTAATATATATCATAAAATAATAAATCAGCCTTCTGAAACATGGAGACAGATCCTCATCTCTTCCCTCATCCTGGGACCCCTGTGAAGACCGTCACACTCCTGCCTCCTGCCAGATCCGTGGGGGAGGAGAAGGGAAACAGCCACTTTCTGTCCCATTTAGTTGCTACTAACATTGCACAAGTGAACATTAATGAGTTTCCAGCCAGCAGACATCCCGAGGAAAAGGCTCTCATTTGATCATGGGGACGGCTGCTAAAGCTGACCTCAGAAAAATGAGAAATATTTTATTAATTGAGGTCTTCCACATTTAAAAAAAAAAAAAAAAAAAAGCCTGACTTTCTGGCAAAGGAGACCTTGGAGGCTCTCATCTGCTTTTGTGAGCCTGCCGGGTGAGGGGCAGCAATTAAAGGCACTTTGAGGAGAGGAGCAGTGCTTTAAAGAGCTGCAGGGAGCTTGGCAGGGTGGAATGGGGGGAATGGGGGGAGAAAAGGAGTGGCTGTGTCCATCGGGAGGTGTGCCACACCTCGGGATAGCAGCGCTGAGCAGGGATGCTCCTTGCTGGAGGAGGCAGCATCCCCTCTGGAGCCCCAGGAGCCTCTGGAGGCGGCTGGATTTAGCAGCACTGACAATGAGGTGTCGCAGGTAATGAGCCAGCAAGACACTGCTATAGGACAAGGGAAGGCCAGCACAGGGTATCCAGAGGCGTTTAAGTGCTAATTGTATTGCTGGTGATTAACTGCTTCCACAGACAAACCTCTGCTGTTAACGCAGCCCTCCCTCTCCGGGAGCCTTGTTCCTGCCTGCCTGGCAGGCTGGCACTTCCAAAGGGGTTTGGCCCCCACAGCCCATGGTTTAGGGGAATTTTGGGCAGATCCCAGAGCTGGGTGCCCAAAGCTTGCTAAAAATCCAAGTCAGAGTCCAGCAGTTTGAAACCCCTCTATGCAAATCCCCTGTGGGAGACCGGAGCAGGGCCCCAGGAGTGCAGCTCCGTCCTCTTTCCATGTGTCCATTCCCAGCTCCACAGCAAGAAAGACACAAGCAGGGAATTTCTACAATGAGTTGGTGAGGCCCTGGCACAGGGTGCCCAGAGCAGCTGTGGCTGCCTCTGGATCCCTGGAAGTGTCCAAGGCCAGGCTGGACAGGCCTTGGAGCTGCCTGGGATAGGGGAAGATGTCCCTGCTCATAGATGGAACTGCATGAGCTTTAAGGTCCCTTCCAACACAAATGCAAATAACCAATTTTAAACTAAAGTGAGGTGCTAGTGGGGTTTACAGGACCTTCAGGACCTCCCCTCAAGCTTTTCCTGGCAGCTCTGATGAAGAAGGCAAGGTAGAATCCTGGTTAGAAAAGCAAGAACAGGAATGGGGCAGTGGGCACATTCCTAGGAAGAGGCTGGTACAGAGAGAGAATGAGGCAGGAGGGACAATTCAGCTTCCAGTAAAGGCAAATTCACAAAGAAGCTTTTCAGGACCAATAATAAATAGTGAGGAGATAACAAATCAGTGAAGGGCTGCCCTGGAGCCCAAAGAAGGGACAGCAGGACCAGCCAGTGCTCACAAACTGCACCTGGAGGCTCCAGCACTCCCTGCCAAGAAGTGGTGAGAAAACAGGCATGTCACAGTAATGGCTATCAGCCCAGATCACCCATATCCAAAGGTAAAAATATCCATAATCCAAAGGAAAAAATCCTAACCCTCTCTCCTCCTTTCCCTGTTATCTGTGTGCAGGGTTTATAATCCCAGAGCTCTGATGGTGCTGGGGGACCCCACCAGTGGCGCTGCCAGGGATAAGGGATTCCTCCTCATCCTTTCTCAGAGGCCTTAAAAGAAGGGAAAAAGGGTGGGGCATGAGAGGAGGTGAAGGAGAAATGAAACCCACAGCAAACCAGCCCCGTTTCAGTATTCCCAGAGTGAGCACAGGCTCTGCTGCAGCATCCCGTTCTCCTGAAGCAGGAGCAGGTGGGACTGGCAGCAGTTTTCAGTTTCCCAGCCCATCCTTCTGCCAGAGCAAGCACCATGAGCTGGAACAGTCCCTTCTGAAGGTGATTAATGGCAGGGAGCTCCTGGGGGGAGCTCAGCTGTGGCACGGGCTGGCAGGCGCAATGGAGGGAGCGGTATTTACCTTCCAGCTGATCGCAGATGATTTCCCTCCTTTCTCTGGGCTGTTGTTCCTAAATGGGTGTCTGGGAGTGACAGGAATCCCTGGCAAATGCATGGGAGAAAGGTGTTTCTGCCACTCAGAGCCTGGGTTTTGCTTAAAAAGCTGTTGGAAGGATCAGGAGGGGGTCCCTGCCTACCAAAATTCTGATTTGCATCAAGACAATGCTGAATGTGGGACTCTCTGGAGCTCAACACTGGGAGGAGCAACAGAGGATTCCTGCTCCTCAAAAAGTTCATATTTGGATTGAGAGAAGAGACCAGTGATGAGTGTGTGACTTTTGGAGTGTTTGACTTTTGGAGGTACTGGTCTCACTGGGGCTGACTGGGAGGGAAGCTGGGCCTTGGAAATGGAGCCAAGTCTGTCTCCCATCACACTCTGAGAAGTCCAAAATAGTTCCAGTTCTCTCTCAGGACTGTCTCAGCCCTGCCCTGCTGAGGAGACAATAAACAAAAAACCCATCCTGATTCTGGGCTGAGCCATATGGTGTCCAAATCTGCATTTCCTTGTTCTCTTTCCAGCAATTTCCCTGTTTTCTGTCCTCTCTAAAGACTCCTTATAGAACCCTTCCACAGCATTGCTATCACAGGAGTCACACCCAGCTCCTAAGTCCCTGAGGGTCTGAACAAACCTCACACTGTTCCTTTTCCCTGGCACCTCTCTGACATGGGCACCTGCCTTTCCTGCCCAAGCCAAGGGCAGGCTCTCCTTCCCCAGAAAAAGCTCTTTCATCCCTAAACTCACCGTGCCTTGCAGCCCAAGCAGCCTGAAAAGGTGATGACACTGGATGCAGTCCAGCACAAACATGGATGGACATCCAAAGAGCATCAAACCTCGTGGCAAAATAACCTATTAAACTCCAGCCAAGAGAAAGTGCACAAAAATAACCTTGGAGCGCCCTGATGAAGACTCTGAGGTGAAGGGTTGGCTTTGTTTTGCTCTTGGGGCTGAGTGCAGGGGAGGGAAGTGCCACGGAAGGAGAGAGGCTGTGAAAAATCAAGGAATCATTATCCACAAAGCCCAGCTAATGCCTTGGTTCCTCCTCCACCCCATGCCCTGTTTTTCCACAGGCTCCCCTCCACCCAGCACAAGCTTGCTGTGCACTGTGATTATTTCTGGCCCTTTCCCAGTGGTTTGTGGCATTATTTCCATATCACTTTGTTGGGATTGCAATTAGAGCCCATCCAGCCCTGAAATGGCCACGGTGGTCCCTGGGGGAGGTGCAAACAGCTTTTCCAGCTCCACATTTCTGCAGTTCCAGCTCCTCTGGCTGACCCTGGAGGTACAGGCACTTCCCACTGGCTAATCCTGCTGAAGGTCGGGCAAGAGCATGGAATAGCCCAGAGGCTGGAGGGGAAATCACAGGAGAGTGACTGCAGCTTCTGTGTGGGAACTCAGTGCATTCTTCTGGGTGTCCAGAGTTGCTGAGAACCTGTTGGGGGGGCTCGGAGACCCTGGCATGCAGCCCAGAACACCTGGGCATTTGATTTTGACCCTTGCAGAGAATTGCCAGCTTTGTATGAGGACCTGAAAGTCACACAGGTTTGAATGGTGTAATAACAAAATGATCACAGCGTGAAAATGTAGATTTTAGGATTTTTGGTATGGGAGTTGTGGGGACGAGATGGAGGAACCTGGGCATGTCCAGCCTTTCTTCTTCTTCTTGTTCTCCATTTTCTGCAGTGATGTTGGCACTTTGGGATTGGTTTAGAGTAGAAGTGCACTGTCTAACATGGGTGATAGGTACTGGGACTTAAGTGTAAATATGTTATACGTAGTTTGTAGTATAAAAGGACAACACCACCCCAAGGGCGGTCAGAGTGCCTGTGGCTGCCCTGCTGAGCAGACCTCAGCTGGGCAGAAATAAAATTTTATAGATAAGAATTAATAAACAACCTCAAGACCAAAAAGTAAAGAGTCCAGACTCGTTCTTCGGATGCATGGGCCGAAGCAGAGACATCCTGCACATCTCGGGGCAACAATTAACCACAGCAACCCAAGATCTGGGAAAGGTGAAAGGCAGGGCTGTTGTGCCAATATGTGTGGGAAGGGCAGGGTATTGATTAAAACAGGGAAAAAAGATGGGGGGAGACAAGGAAGATCTTTTTACTCCTTTCGTTGAGCTGTTTGACCAAGCAAGCTCCAGAAATGCTGAGGATATCAACTCCCAGCAGTTGGTTTTCTCTCCCAGAGCTCCTTTGACATCTGTTACATGCCGCCCAACCAAGCAGGAAAACTTTGGGAAGTTTCCCCTTTGCTTCCTGCTCTGTCTGGGCAGAGGAAAGAGAGGAACACTGCTGGTGGTGACAACCTTTAAAGGCTTTGGGTGGAGGGCATGGGGGGCACAGAGCAGATGGAGCCATCCCAGCAGCTCCCTGCAGCCTGGGTGCCCTGCCATGAGCCAGGGGAGGAGCTGGCTCCTGCTGGGACGGTATTTAAGGAAGGAAAATGCTGGTGATGGAGGAAGAGCAATGATCTGTGGGGCCAAGGGCCACACAGTACCCAGGGGAGAAGATGGGATGGGTGGGAACAACATTGTGGGGATTCAGTGCCAGAAAGGGCCTCTGGAGAGGAGAGGTTTACAAGGAATTGTAGTGATGGGACAAGGGGAAAAGGCTCCAAGGGGGGACTGAAAGACAGTACATTTCAATGGATATTGGGAAGAAATCCTTCCCTGGGAGGGTGGGGAGGCCCTGGCCCAGAGCAGCTGTGGCTGCCCCATCCCTGGAAGTATCCAAGGCCAGGTTGGATGGGGCTTGGAGCAACCTGAGATAGTGGAAAGTGTCCCTGCCCATGGCAGGAGGAGGAACAAGGTGATTTTTAAGGTCCCTTCCACCTCATTCCATGATTCTATGATAATTCTGGGAGAACGTTTGCTGGAAGGAAAACAGTTGGGTTCGTCTGCACTGGGGTGTTCCTGCAATCATGTACACAAGCAAATGTTCTTGGCAAACATGAGGGCATCCAAGAGCAGGGATGTTCCTGGGTCTGCAGCCTCATAATGTCCCAGTTCACTTCCAGCACATGGAGCTCACCTCCTGCACCATGGCACGAGCACAAGCCATGGTATGAGCACAGTACATGCTTTGAATTAATCATGTGGATGAACACCAAGCTGAAGGCAAATCCATCCAAATCCCTGGTCTGGGGAATAAGAGTCCTAAGGTCCACCTGAGACCCTTCCCTTGGCCCTGAAATCTCTGGATACAGCAGGAGGAGGTTTTGTGCTGGTGTGCAGGAGGGCTGTGGAAACTCACAGAGGCCCTTCTTGGAGCAGTGAGAGGTTTCCTGAGGGAATTTTTTAACTTTGTCCTGAAAATGTAGATTTGCTACAGAAACTCCTCATTTCCATATGCAGATTTCCCAAAGCCCATGTGGCAGAGATGGGGGAGAGGCAGACTGGGGAATGCTGGAGGGATAATGGGGAAGTCAGACTCCAGCCCCTGCTGAACCCCAGCCTGAGGCATGGGAGGATGCAGTCACTTCTCTCTGCCTCATCTGCCTTCTCCACACAGCTAAATGTGGGGGGAGGAGGATGAGGAAAGCTCCTGAGCCATGGGAGGGAAGGCACAGCCCTGATGTGGGATCCTTCACACCCGAGCCTGGTTCCAAGTTAAACAATCAGCTGGAGCCTCCACATGGCTTCTCCAGGCAGGGCCTCTCCCCAAGGTGCTTTTCCACCTCCAGTTTCATGTGAAAGCTCTTGCAAGCCCTGCTAATCCAACACAGAGGAAATGCCAAAGCTGTGAGGTGTTTTGCAACCTCCAAATCCTGTTCCTTACCCGGTCCAACCTCCAAGACAAGCCAGACTGACCCTCGGGACCCCCTGAGCTGTACCACAGGCTGCCTCATCCATGGACTGCAGCTCCCAGCAGCTCTGTGCCCCAGAGCACTCACACCAACCTAAATTAGTCCAAGATTAATTCAGCAGCACTCTGGAGGAAGGAAAAGCTCTCAGTCCAGTCTGGGCCCTGAGCACAGCCCAGTTTTCCATCACCTCCCCATCACTGAGTCACACATTTCCTTCTCCAACCAAAGGCAGAGGTGCAGCTCAGGAAGGAAAGGCGTTCCCAGGGGATGGAGTGGTGTCAATTCTAATTCCAGGAGAGGTGACTTTTGGGAGAGAGGAGGAAGTGCAGAGGAGAACGATGGCAGCAGCTCCATCCCTCTGCTGGTTGCCACGGCAACAGTGCAGGTACCAGCCCAGGGGTGCACACACCTTTCCAGGCTGCCCTCCAAACCCGGGAGCAGGGCTTGGAAATGGAGCTTTTGCATTCCCTGAGCTCTTTAATATTCCCTGGAGCAGGTCATTGTCTCTCGTGTCAGGCAGGAGCCCTTTCCTCCCCCTCCTGTTCCATCAGCAGAGCCCAGTCTGGAGATAAAGCTCCTCTGAGGGAGCCGCAGGGAAGGAGCCTGTCCTGAGCCATCCCCACTGACTTTGCCAAGGTGATGATGCCCTTCAGCATCCAGAGATTAGGAGCAGGATGGAGCAAAGGGAGATGTGGATTAGTGCCTTCTCTTTCCAAGGTCAAACGTGGAGCTTTGGGGCTGAGATTTGATTTGGTGCTTTCTGCGGGTACACAAAGGTGGGGCTCCCACTCCAGTTTTGACGGTATTTCCATGGAACTTTGGTCCATGAATGTCTTGGTTTGGAAAGACAGGAGTCTGCTAAGGAAGGCAGGAGCCTCCCCTGAAATGGAGAATGTAAACCCTCCCCACTCTGAATTGCTATAAATTTTAAATTAAGGGGCTCTCAGGCAAGATATGGGAGCAGGAAATAACAGTTCTTTAAAAGGGAAAAGAAAAAAAAGGAAAAATAAAAAAAAGGAAAAATAAACAATGCAGTACACTAGAACAACTCTGCCAGAGTCAGAACCCAACCTGGCACCCTGTGGGTCAGGGTGTTGGTGGCAGTCCCACTGGAATTGTGGCTCAGCCCTCCTGCAGTGTCAGGGGTGGTTCTGCTGGAGCAGGGATCCTGTAGAGAAGGATGGATTCTTCCTCTGAAGATCCAGTGGAAGGAGAGGCAGCTGCTGTTCCTCTGGGGAATCCCGTGGAGAAGCTGTGCTGGTGTCTCAAAACCTCTGGATTATATCTGGGTAGCAATGCTTGGCTCCTCCCTCTGGGCTCACATCTCCCAGTGGGATGCTGCAGTTCTTATCAGTCATGCAGGGACATTCAATAGCTGTTATCAGCAATGTCCTCTCCGGAGGGAAGAGTGATTGTGGTCACTCAGAGAGAGAGATAAGGCAAACTGCCCACTTGACAAAGGTAACCTGCCATACAGATGGTAACTGAAAACATCTTGCATTGCAATCCTCAACAATGAAAGTCACTAAATCCCTGTGCTCCCTGTCCTGCAGCTCCTCCTGGGTGCCACAATGGGACAAACCCAAGGGGCTGTAAAAGGGCAAGGAATTTTCCTGGAGAGGGGAGGAAAATGTGCAGATAAACAAATTCTCCCTCTTCTGGTTTCAGTTAACTCGCTGCGAGTGAGCAGCACACTTTAGGGGTTATTTGTGGTTATATTTTCCGGTTTGTCTAAATAAATAGCTTGGTTTTCAAAACACAAACATGTGAAGTGGCAGGAAGTTTTGGCTTTCTCCCTGTTTGTTTAGCAGCACAGCTCCTGCTGCCATGAAAACAAACTCCAGCTACTTCTGTTTGCTGGGAAAAGACAAAGTGCTTTCAACAGGGATAAGAAGAGGCAGCCTTTTACCCCAGGAAAGGTAAAAAGGAGGCATAAAAGGGAGTAAATTAAGATTTTTCATTGATTATGGCATCATGGAATGGTTAAGGTTGGAAAAGACCTCCAGGATCATTGAGTCCAGCCTGTGACCAATGTGCAGCTTGTCCCCCAGACACGTCCAGGTGTTCCTTGGACACCTGCAGGGATGGGGACTCCAAACCTCCCTTCCAAGGTCTGACCACCTTTTCCATGAAGAAATTCCTCCTGGTGTCCAATCTGACCCTTCCCTGGCACAGCCTGAGACCTGAGCCTGCCCAGACTCTCCATCCTCAAAGAACAAAAGTTCCTCTCTGCAGCTTTGTGCAAATAATCAATATTTGCACAGACACGCTCGGAGTGAGTCCTGCATGGAAAGAGCAGCTGGTTGTGGCTCCTGAACACACTGGGAATTTCCACCTGGGGCTCCTCACTCACTCCTGGAGAAGGGGTTATTTGTACAGAATGATGGAGCTACCAGCTGCAGGAATAGCGCTGATGATGATGATGATGACGATGGTGGTGGTGATGTCTTCATTTTGTATAATTCCATCCATCCAAACATTCCCAGGCGCTGAACAGATCTCAATCTGCACAGGGATCACTCCCACCACTGCTGGTAACTATCAGAGATATGACAGGTCCAGATAAAAGAATGGCAGGATTTTTAAGCAGAAACACAGTATTTTTCAATAATGACCCAATTTTTCCTGTACTGGGAGGAAAAACAGCTGGAATAGCTTTTGGTGGCTCTCTACTTTCCCTCTGCTCCTGGGTTCCAGCCCATTTACTTTGGGTTTTACAGACAAGGAAATGATACCTCCTGTTCTTTTCTGATGTCCATCAGAGCTCTCCTGAGCAGAATTTGGAATATCACATTGCCTGGGAAGCAATGCCTTTTTAATCTCCAGTGTCTGAGAGAACATCTGACATTCCAGGGACATACTAGACCTGTGTAGGAAGAGGTGATCCCTCCTCGGCTCTGCTTGTTGGGAAACTTTCAAAGAAAAACAAAACTGTGGCCTTTCATAAATCCAGATTTCTCTGAATGCTGCCGGCTCTGACAGCCCTTGGAAGGCAGGGAATCACAGAATCAGGGAATCATTGAGGTTGGGAAAGGTCTCCAAGATCATCAAACCCAACCTGCAACTGAATATCCCCACAAGACCATATCACAAAGTGCCACCTTATCTCATTTTTGAGCACTTCTGAAGACCTGAGGATGTGAAGCTCTGGGACTGCAGGAAATCCCAATTCTCCAGTGTCCACCTCCCCACATCCTGACTCCAGGAATCACCTCCTGGAACAACACTGGATTTTGAGGTGTTGTGCAGAGCTTGGTCTTGAAGCTGTGTCACAGACAACTTTCATGAAAAATCCTTTCCTTAGGATTTTTCCTCCTGAGAAGCTGAGAGGCCTCAGGAACAAAACGTAAACAATGGTTATCTGCTGCTGTGGAATGCAACAGGTGCATCTGTGATTGGTCTCATGTGGTTGTTTCTAATTAATGGCCAATCACAGTCAGCTGGCTCAGACAGAGAGTCTGAGCCACAAACCTTTGTTATTCTTCTTTCCTATTCTATTCTTAGCTAGACTTCTGATGAAATCCTTTCTTCTATTATTTTAGTATAGTTTTAATGTAATATATAGAACAACCAGCTCCACCCCGAGAGAGGACAATGTGAGGAAGGCTGTGGGAATCTGCTTCCCATTCTCTGCACTGCCATTGCTGGAAGGCTCAAGACTGCAAAAGATGCTCCTCACCTCAGGATGGCCTGTTCCTCACCACTGATGAAAGCTGGCCAGGAGTCTTTGCTGCTGAGCTTCTGAGCACCTCTGCAGGATTTCCAGTGGTCAAATCCAGGAGACAGACCAGCTCCCAGGAGGAAGAAACCCCAGGAATAACAGAAGCCCAGCAACGTCTTAATTTAGTACCTTTGGGCCACAGTGCCAGATGAAAGATGTGGGATCCACACATGAGTGATGGAGATGCATTTGGGTTTGGAGAAGGAGAGATCTGCCTTCCAATCTGCTGGAGGACATCTGTCCACCCCTCAGTGGAAACTGTGGTGGGATATCTGGTTCCAGCCAGCCAGCCCTGCCAGTTCCTGACATCTGCTCCCACCTGCCTGCCATTCCCAGAGCATTGAGAAGAGCTGCTGCTCTTCCCAGCCAGGGAGCAGAGCAGCAGCAGGGCTGTGAGAGGAGCAGCAGCAGCAGCCTCAGAGCAGTAATGGCCCTGCTCCTCTAGGTGGGATTTAGAAGATGACTAAGAGTGATAGCAGCTATCAGCTGCTAAGCGTGAGCAGCTGGGCTAATGACGTGTCCTAGCAAAATTCCAACCTTTTATTATTCATGGACCAATACAAATGGAAAATGCAGCCCTGGCATTTGCTCTAACTGCAGGGTCAGGTCTGCTCTCCTGTGTCCAGCATCCCAGCCACCAGCAGGAGATCCAGGGAAGCTGAGAAGTTCCTCAGTCCCTGCTGGGGGCAGGAGTGGATCTGTGATGCTGCAGCTGCCTGGGGTGGGTTCCTGCCCAGAACATTGATTAGAGATTAAGTGCTGCTCATCACAGTGCTTGGGACCTGCCTGGTGACAGCAGCAGGAAGGCACCAAGAGCCCATGAGGGTTTGTCCCCAGAATAGGGGACAATTCTGGGAAGGCAAAGTGCTGAGACTCAGATTCCTGCTGCTTCCTCCTCCCTAAAGGAACAATCTGTCAGTGCCTCCTCCCAGGAGCAGTGCTGGAAGCACAGGGAGAACCCTTGCACAGTGTGTATTTTCCATGGATGCACCCTTGCTGGATGGATGGATTTTGCATGGATGGATGGATTTTGCATGGATGCTCCCTTGCTGAGCCTTTTCCAAGCTGTCTCAAAGGGAGGAGGGATGTGTCTTACTCTCTGAGGGGCTGCCAGCTCCCAGTCCCTCTGGCAGAGTGGGAAGCAGAGCTCTGGCACCTCAGCACCTCCTGAAAATTCTGCCCCATCAGGCCACAAGCAAATATCCCCACCCAGAATGCAAACCTTGAGATACCTAACTGCTGTGGCCAAATTCCAGCAGCTCATGTGGCCAAATTCCACGATGCTCACCAAATCCCAGTGATGCTGCATCTGCCTGCCTCCTCTTTTCCCATATTTTGGACGGAGTTTGTGAAAACATGCATTATACAGCAGGTGTATCACACATCAGGAGACACTGAGGCAAAGAGCAGTTCCTGTATTGATTTGAATTCTCCCAGCCTCACAGCCGTTGCCATAAATTGCTGTGACCGAGGGAATCTGTATTTCAAAACACACATTAGAAAAAATATAATTGAAATGGAGAGACCAAGATAAATTTGTGTTATCAGGTGCAGTTACCAAGGCAGTAAATCATTGTCACAGCATAAGCTCTTATCCATATTTCCATATTAACACCAAACTTGGACTCGGGGCTGGTGCTGCTGCACAGAAAAGGGATCAGCACATCCTGATGCTGCCTGGAGCTGGTGGCTGTCACCAGGGACTGAGTGGAGTCAGAGCTGTGCACTCGTCCCACCTGGCAAAGAGTTGGGCTCTGTGGTCATCCATGATCCTCGTGGATCCTTCCAGCTCTATAATTCCATTATTCTCTTTGGAAATGGGTAAGATCCACCCCTTCCCAGCTGATACACAGAGGGGGGAAACTGGAATATCATTATTTCAGTGTAAGAGAAAAACATGGATAACCAAGGATGCATCAAGCTGAAGGCAGCAGGTTTCCTGCCCAGCATCCTTGGGTGGTAGTATTGCATTTCACCTGTTCTCAAATCAATTGTTGTATTTCTGAGGTATCAGGTAAGCACAGTTTTCCCTAATTCCCCATTTGATTATTGATTTCCAGGGAAAACTCCCTGCCTTGCCAGTACCCGGAGTAAGACACAGTGAATAATTCCAAAAAAATAATTTTCGTGACAAAATCAGCCTTTTCTCTCTGCTCCTGGAGCACACACAAACTAATTGTGGTTTCTTTGTGCTGGAAATGTCCCCAGGCTGGAGCTGCTCTGTGACACTGGGGGAGTGAATGCCCCAAGCCGTTCCCAAGCTGCATCATCACAGCTCATCCATGGAAAAACTCTGCACCCAAAGGGGGAACTGACACATGGCGGTGACCCAGGGTGAGCTGGTGACCTCGGTGGCAGCCTCAGCCTGCCCAGGGGACAGACAAAGATCAGCTGAACTCAAATCTCCGAGCAATCCCAAAGGTTCAGCACAAAACTTAAACCTAAGGATCTGTGCTGGCTGCACTCCCAGGGGCAAAGGCAAATCCCTAACCCTGTGTGCCCTGGAATTGAAGCCCTCCTAGCCCTCCAAACTTCCCTCTTCACAAATCCTGTCCTCCCCTGTAATCCCTGTTAGGGATTGTCCATGACACCTTCCAGAGGGTCCCAGCCACCAGCAAACCCTCTGCCCTCCCCAGGCCCATCCTGAAATATTCTGCATTGCTCAGGGAGGCTGGAGGGACCAGCCAGGCATTCCATGACTGCCCTCCTTGCACCCCCAACCCCAAAAAGACCATTTTTTAGTCTCTGCCTGTGTGGGAATCCATTATAAATGCCAATAAATGGAGCCAGCATTTGGTTCCACTTGAGATAATGTTTTGGCCACAGCTGTGCCTCTTTACAGGCAAGACATAAAACCCTGGTGAAGGCTCCCTAATAAACACCCTCATCTTTAAAGGACTTAAAGCCTCACAAAAAAAAGCTGTGTTAGTTACCAACCTGATTGATACTCATTAAAAAGTAAAGCTGAGGTAATTCTTCCCTAAAATGAGTTGCCACTAGGAATGCACTGATGGAACTTGGGCAGTGTCGTCATTTTTCCTTTCATTCCCTTGCTCTTTCTGGAAGAGGAGAACACACACATTTCAACAGAGAGAATGCTGTAAAATGAAGAAATAATTTTTGGGCAAGCTGTCAAGGTTTCACTCCAAACCCTAAATCTTCTTGTTGAAATCCAATGGTTTTCCGGTAAAACCTGTTGGCTCCTGACAGGGATTTTTTTGTGTGCTACTGGCTCAGCACTTTCCTTGCATAATGTCCAAGCAAATGACTGTTCTCTCCCCACATTCTGATGCCTTTGGAGGAATAGGATGCAGTCACAGAGTCCATGCTTCCCATGCAAGGCCTGTCCTTGCTGAAGAGAGGAGAGGAATAATGAAGGCACCAGCATAAAAATCATCATAAAAAAATGACAACGGCTGCTCCTGCCCCTGTGTGCTGAAAATTCCACTACCCAGCCATTATTCCATTGTATCCTGGTGAATCTGAAGTGCCAATCTATTCCTAGAGCAGCCCTGGCCTGAGCTGAGACAACCCCTATGATTAGTTTTATTCTGCCTAAACCCAGAAGAAATTGCAAGGGGTGATCCCGCTGGATGAGCTCTTTCCATTACCTTCAGTCATCTCCACAAAATACATGAGGAGACTGCAGGAAGAGCTTTTTCTTGTCTGCAGCTTCCTCCTCAGGGATGGCAGAGGGGCAACTCCCATCTCTGCTCTCTGGGAGCAGGCACAGGACCCCAGGAATGGCTGGAGCTGAGTCAGGGGGATTTAGGTTGGATATCAGGGAAAGGTTTTTCCCCCAGAAGTGATGGGGCACTGAACAGGTTCCCAGGGAATGGGCACAGCCCCAAGGCTGCCAGAGCTCCAGGAGGGTTTGGACAATGCTTTCAGGGATGTCCAGAGTGGGATTGTTGGGGTGTCTGTGCAGGGCCAGGGGTCGGACTGGATGGTCCCTTTGGGTCCCTTCCAGCTCAGGAAATTCCATGATTCTGTGATTCCATGATTTGAGCTTGAACCTGGCATGATTTGAACATTATTTAGAATGGATTTTTATTCCAAAGTGGAATATCCATCCAGTCATGGAGAAACCCCAACTCCCTTCCAAGCCAAACCAGGGCAGGAGATGGGATGCACTTGGAATGTCTCTTTTATTTCCAGTGGACAGCAGACAACCCTCAGGACCTGCTGGAACTTCTCTCAGCAGAACAAACACATGGTAAGGGGGTTGTTTATTTGTGATGAGGTCCAGAAGTTCCATCTGTTCTCCTACACCTCCTCATACTGGAGCCAACCCAGGCAATGCCCCCTTCCCTTCCCTTGGACACTTGGAAAATTTATTCCCCTATTTCCTGCCTGAGTAGAAAAAGCAAAAGAGAAACTTGCTGATTGATTTGAGTCTCGGAAAGTCCCTGTCATCTTGTTTGATGACTTCATTGCAGAAATGAAATAGGCAAGGGAAAAAAGCAATGTTTTCAAAACCATTTGGAGCAAGAAGAGAAAGGTAGTAGGAGGGGAGCCACAGGAAGTTGATGGCCTTTATTCCTCAATTCCCATGTTGTGCCTGGCTTGCTGCAGGCTACGGAGTGAAAGCAAAATTGTTATGATTCTTATTAGCTTTTATTTTATAAAGCCTGGCCCACGCTCTGTAGGGGTTTCCAGCCAGAGCTGCAAATCAGAGGCACGGCTGGCGCCTGCCTGGCCACCTCAATGTCCCATTAATGTCCCACCTGTCTGCAGGGGAGGGGACTCTGTCCTGCTGCCAGCCAGGAGCGAGGTGGCTGCTTGGGGGACAGATGAGTGTGGCTGCAGCATGTCCCTTGCTCCCTGATGGTGAAACACCCACCAGGAACGACTGGAGGGCATCACTCACCCAGCCCCCAGAGCAAAGAGAGCATTCCCAGCCCTGCTCCCTGCCGAGCAGGGTAACCAGCATCAAGGAGTGACAGCTCTGAGACAGAGCAGGCAGCAGCATCCATGGGCAAGGCTCTCCCACAGCCCTCTGGCTTCAGGAAGGAAACACAGGAACCCCTGGATCCTCCCAGCTCTGCTTGGTGTTTGTGTCCAGCAGCTTCTCTGTCCTACCAGAGGAGGTTTCAGCCTGGAGAAGAGAAAGCTCTGGGGAGATCTCACCTGAAGGGGCTCCAAGGCAGCTGGAGAGGGATTTCAGACAAGGCTCTGGGGAACAGAATGAGTGGAATGGCTTCAAATTGCCAGAGGACAGGGTTAGGTGGGATATTGGGATGGAATTCGTGGCTGTGAGGGTGCTGAGGCCCTGGCACAGGGTGCCCAGAGCAGCTGTGGCTGCCCCTGGATCCCTGGCAGTGCCCAAGGCCAGGCTGGACAGAGCTTGGAGAAACCTGGGATAGTGGAAGGTGTCCCTGCCCATGGCAGGGGGTGGCACAAGATGATTTTTAAGCTCCCTTCCAATCCAAACGATTCTGGGATTTTAAAAGCAGGGTGGGGTCACCCAGAGCTCCTGGAGCGTTCTCCTGCTGGCCCTGGCAGTGTCTGTGCTCAGCCTTTCCTCAGTGTTTGACTTTCCAGCTGCCCCACACACCAGAGGGACAATTCCTGAAAGCTCCCACAATTATTTGGGGGGGAAATAACAAACCCAACAGGATCCATTATTTATTTCTTGTGTTGGCACACCAGGAGGCAGCAAATAACACAGAGCACCGTGGTGGAAGGGGCTGTGTCCTCCTAGGGGGAACATTGGCTCCAATGAATTTGCAGCCTAAATGGAAGAGAGAGATGTGGGGTGAGAGAGGGAGCAACAGCCAATGGAGGACAAACAAAACCAAAAGGGAGCTGGTTTTGTTCAGCCCAAATCTCCAGACAGGCAGTTGCGATGGTGTTCACAGGGGTTCTTGGATGAGGGAAGAGATGAGGATCTGACTCCATGTTTCAGAAGGCTTCATTTATTATTTTATGATATATATTACATTAAAACTATACTAAAAGAATAGAAGAAAATATTTCATCAGAAGGCTAGCTAAGAATAAAATAGAAAAAAAATTATAGCAAAGGTTTGTAGCTCGGTTCTCTGTCCGAGCCAGCTGACTGTGATTGGCCATTAATTAGAAACAACCACATGAGACCAATCACAGATGCACCTGTTGCATTCCACAGCAGTAGATAATCATTGTTTACATTTTGTTCTTGAGGCCTCTCAGCTTCTCAAGAGGAAAAATCTTAAGGAAAGGATTTTCCATAAAAGTTGTGTGTGACAGGCAGTGCTGGCTTTCTCGAGCAATACAGGTGGGATTTGCACCAAAAGAAGATTCCTGGGTGTGGGGTGGGCAGTAGCTCCTTCCTTCTCCAAGGAGCTGTTCCCAGGAGCGTGGCTTTTGTGATGCCACAAGCACAGCTCACAGTGAAAGACACAGCCCTGGGAGCACTGGGATTGGGGTTTTACCTCTGCCTTTGGCATAAAACAGTGATTGCTGTTCCTGAAATTGTGCTCTCCCTCCCCTCCAGGTCATTGCAGAGAGCTGGCACACAGCCCAGATTCCTGCACGGGACTTGCACACAGCACTCCAAGAGGGAAATAGTCCTTATCCTAACCCAAACAGTCAGGAACTCAGCAGGAGCCATAAATATGCCAGTGCTCCACTTGCTTTTTCAGGATTAAAAAAAACCTTGAGAAGACACATTTCTCAGTAATCATTCCTGTGCAGGAGATAGGAGGCAGATTATGCTAATTGCCAGCAGAAGCCTAATGCTCAGCAAATCCCATCAAATTCCAATGTGCTCCCAGACACATTCCATTTGCTCACGTGGTTATTTGGGGAGGATGCCGACAAAGGAGGGAAATTTTTTTTTTTTTTGAGCAGAATTCTTGGATTTTGACTGTAAATATGGTAGGAAGCAAACAGAGAAGCTGCAAGGAAATGCAGTGAGATTACTCAGAACAATTCCCATTCTGAGGGCTCAGGGGAGCCCAAGGAAAAGGAGATGTTTGGGGGTTGTAAGAGAAAGCCAAGCATCAATAGCAGCACATTTCTAAGCATGGCACCACGAGAGGCATCAATCCTCACAGGGAGCAGAGGGCTGGGACACAGGGAATGTGTGCTGTGCCTTTGGGAAAACTGCACCTCCCACTGCCAAGGGGTCACACAGCCCAATGGGGCTTGGTTCCAGCAATTCCTCTGTGATAGGAAAGCCTGTTCTGAGGGCTGGGATCAGCTGGGAATCACCACAGCTGATATGCCCTTCTCCCAAGGAAGGAAAGGCTCCTTGGTGTGTCCATGCCAAGCCCCAGAGCTGCTGGTTTGGATGGGAGTGAGTGTTCAGGCAGTTTTACAGAAATGGTGAGAAATACCTCCAAGGTCTGTGAGGCCAGCACTTCTCTGTTCACCACTGAGCCATGGCCCCAAGTGCTGCACCCATGAGTGCTGAAAACATCACAGAATCCACAGTTACAGGTTTCACAGAATATTCTGAGTGGGAAGGGACCCACCAGGATCACCCAGTCCAACCCTTCAGGGAATGGCCTGTTCTGGGATCAAACCCACAGCGTTGGTGTTGTTAACTCCATGCTTGCCTCCACCGCTGTGCTGGGGAGAATATCTGACCACTCTTTTAGGGAAGGAATTTTCCCTGATTTTCAGCCTGACCCTCCCCTGGCACAGCCAGGAGACCCACAAAGCCCAACTGCAGCCCGACTGAGCCCAACCCAGCCCAACTCAGCTTCCAAATGATGCCTTGCACAGGGGAGTGGTGATGAGTTATCTCATGGCTTGAGGGCGAAAATCTATTATTATTATTATTATTATTATTATTATTATTATTATTATTATTATTATTATTATTATTATTATTATTATTATTATTATAATATCACAGAATCATTAGGTTGGAAAAGCCCTCCAAAGTCATTGACTCCAAACATTAACACAGCACTGCCAAGGCCACCACTAAACCGTGTCCCCAAGTGCCACATCCACACAGCTTTCAAACATCTCCAGGGACAGTTATTCCATCACTTCCTTTGGCAGCCTGTTTCAGGGCTTGGCAGCCCTTTTGGTGAAGAAATTTTCCCCAATCCCCAATCTAAACCTGTTGAGGCTGTTTCCTCTCCTCCTGTCCCTGTTCCCTGGGAGCAGAGCCTGACACCCCAGGTGTCCCCTCCTGTCAGGAGTTGTGAGAGTGAAAAGGCCCCCCCTGAGCCTCCTTTTCCTTGGAGTTCCAGACCTGTGCAGCCTAATCCAGTAGCTCTAGGAGAGGAGAGATCTGTGTGTTACAGTGTCTGAGGCCCAGATGCAGGGAAATGCACCATTAACCAAGGATGAAATGCCACCATCACACTCCGCTCTCTCCCACTCTTATCTGCTGCGGTCACGCTGGGACTGCTGCTCCCATCTCTCTCAGTCGAACTTGTCTGCCTGATTGCTGGTTTGCCTCTCAAGCATCACTAAATCTATGAAAGCCACTCCATTGCCACCCCCAAGGCCAGTTTTGCTCACCATACAGGGGGCACAAACTCAGATTTCAGTAGATTGGTGATGGTTCAGTTCCAGCAGCTCAGAGAGGTGTGATGCTGCTTCATATTAGAGTCATGGAATCCCAAAACAATCTGGGTTGGAAAGGACCTTAAAGCCCATTCCATCCCACCCCTGCCATGGACAGGGACACCTTCCACTGTCCCAGGTTGCTCCAAGCCCTGTCCAACCTGGTCTTGGACACATCCAGGGGCAACCACAGCTGCTCTGGGCACCCTGTGCCAGGGCCTGCCCACCCTCACAGGGAAGGATTTTTTAGCTCAGACAATTTATCTTTCTGCTCAGGATTTCCAGCTCAGAGCCTGAGCTGCTGGCATTGAGTCTCCTCTTCTTTATTAAATAATTACTGAACCTTCAGACTCTGAACAAATCTCCCCTGTGCCCTGTGTGATCAGCTGGAGGCTGCTGTGCTGGTTCCACCATGGATAGAAACTCTGGAAATAATGCACACCAACACCTCATGCAGGGAGGATTTTCAAGGCATTTCTTTCCAGAGGGAGAGATCCATTTCCTTTCTCATTACCTGGCTCTGTGTAGAGGCACTGGGCTCTGCATCCACAAGCAGAGCCCCACTCTTGCTTTCCCTGCTTGGGAAAGGCCACAGCTGGGTGTTTGCAACCACAATGCCACACACTCCTAACAGGACAAGATTGGGAGTATTTGGAGGATTGAATGGGATAAAAACTTACAGGATAGAAACTGATGGAGAAAATGGAGAGATAAAAAGGATGGGTGTCCTCCTGAGGCCATTGCTGCCACCAGGAATGTGTGTCCAGGACATTATTTAAAGTCCTCTGGGAATTATCAGGGAGGCTCTAGGATTGTGCTGGAGTCTTTTTTAATCCATGGAATTGGATTCAAGGCAGATCTTTACTGTGAGGTGCTGAGACTCTGGCACAGGTGCCCAGAGAAGTTGTGGCTGCCCCTGGATCCCTGGCAGTGTCCAAGGCCAGGCTGGACAGGGCTTGGAGCAACCTGAGACAGTGGAAGGTGTCCCTGCCATGGCAGGGGTGGGACTGGATGGGCTTTAAGGTCTCTCCCGACCCAAACCATCCCGGGATTCCATGATATGGACTATCAAGCAAACCTTTGTGTGAAAGAAACAGAAATCCCCAGGGAAAGGCAGATTTACTTTTATTCCAAAAAGCTAAAGGCTAATAGTAGAGGTCAGATGAGCAGTTCCTTTCCTGGACAGTACTTCTGTCCACTGCACTGGAACAGGGGACACTGACACTTGTCTGGAAGTGACAGATTTATTTGCCATAATTATTGTCAGCTCCAAAGAGATCAGATTTTTCCTGGCACTTCATATTCTGGCAGGAGAGTGGGACTGATGAGGTCTGATGCAAAGGCAATGAAAAATGTGAGGGATCTCCATAAAGAGAAGCAGTCAGCTTTAAGGTTCAGCTGGATGAACTGCTCCAAGGATTTATGGTGTGGAAGGCAGAGCTGCAGCAGCCTCTGAAATCATTGCTGCAGTCACACAGACAAGGGGAAGGGACCCCAGCCTGGCTGAGGGCAACTTCCAAACCAGGCTCATCTCTCATGGCTCACACTGGGCACATCCATGTGTAAAAGTGACTTAGGAGAGTGAGTGCCATCACCTTGAAATCTCATTAATTGCAGAAGGAATCATGGAATGGTTTGGGTTGGAGGGATCTTAAAGTCCATCCCATCCCACCCCGTGGCAGGGACACTTCCCACTATCCCAGATTACTCCAAGCCCTGTCCAACCTGGCCTTGGACACTTCCAGAGATCCAGAGGCAGCCACAGCTTCTCTGGGCACCCTCTGTCAGGGTCTCAGCACCCTCCCAAGGAAGAATTAATTCCTAATATCCCATCTATTTCTCCCCTCTGTCAGTAGGAAGCCATTCCCCCTTGTCCTGGTACTACAAGTCTTGATAAAAAGTCTCTTCATCTTTCTTGAAAGCCCTCTTGAAAGTCCTCTATAAAATCTCTCTGGAGCCTTCTCTCCTCCAGGCTGAGCACTCCCAGCTGTGCCAGCCTTTCCTCCCAGCAGAGTTGCTCCATCCCTCTGCTCACCCTGGTGCCTCCTCTGGGCTCTCTCCAGCAGCTCCAGCTCCTTCCTGTGCTGGGCCCCAGGGCTGGGGCAGCTCTGCAGGTGGGGTCTCACCTGAGCAGGGCAGAGGGGCACAATCCCAATCCCTTTGCTGCTGCCCACCCTGGGATCAGCCCAGCAGAGAGTTGGGATCAGCACAGAAATCCCTCTCCTGGCCTCCAGACCCCAAAAGCTCCATAACACAAGACAGGGAAAAATTCTTTCCCTGAGTCACAGGTGTGGTCCCAGCACCTCCACAGACCTTGCAGGCATCAAAAAGCAAAGGGAACTGTGCCCAGGAGGTTCATGGGGGGAAACTCTGCCACCCCTCCTGCCACCCACCCCTGTGGGGCTCCTGGAACACTCAACCCTGCTCACTTTGGTGAGGACACATCTCAGAATCAGCTTCTCCTTAGGCATTTCATCACGTTCCAACCAGCAATGTGAGGGAAAATGAAGAAAATCCCCTATTTTTAGCAGATAAAATGCAAATTTAAAGCATTACCTAATCCAGAACATTTGTGGGACTGCATTTCATTGGTTGGCTGCAAAGCCTTGATGTGGGAAGAAAGACAAAGCCAGTGAGCTCCCCCTTCCCAATTCCAACCACAGAGGTGCACCCATGCATTGGAATGAGGTGGTGAACTAGGCAAAATCAGGTGGGAATAAAGGTTTTGCCAGAGTAACATGTTTTATTGACCTGCAGATGTGTAAATAATGATGGGAAGTTATCCTGGAAGTTATCCTGGAAATTTTCCTCAAAGTATCCTGGAAGCCCTTCTTACACAGCCACCAATTTATATGAATGTCCTGGAATGCTTAGGTTTGACCATCAAAAATGGAAACCTGTCTTTGCTCAGAAATTTGGTTATTACCCATGGAACAGAATAATTTAGAGACCTCCACGGTCATGAAATCCAATTTTTGCTCAATCCCCACCTCGTCACCATCCCAGAGCTCTGAGTGCCATGTCCATGAGTTCGTTGGACACCTCCAGGGATGGTGACTACACCACTTCCTTGGGCAGCCCCTTCCAATGGAATACATCCTAAATTAACATCCTGCACCAGGAGCTCCCTGCTTTTGGGGAAAAGGGACAAATCCATGCCAAGGATGGAAAAAAGCTCTGGGCAATGGGTCTGGCAGAAAGTGTCCCTGTCCTCAGCAAGGAGCTGGAATGAGATGAGCTTTATGGTCCTCCCAACCCCAATGCTGTGGTTCTCCTCCCTCCTCCTGCTTTGGGGGCACAGAAAGCTGTCCCTGGGTGTGCTGGGTTTAGGATCCCAAGCAGGGAGCTTCTCCTGCATCCGTGGGAAATGGCACAGGGCGTTTTGCCACTGGCTGCAGCAGATACAAGCAGGGCAGGGAGAAGCTCTGGGGCACACCCAGCTCCACAGGGATGGTGTTTTCTACCTGGCAGCCCAAAATCTCTCCCAGTTAAATCCAAAACCCTACTCAGCAACACCTGCCAGCTCCCCAAAATGCAAATTTTCCAGGCAGACGATATTGATATGCACTGACACTCCACAGGGGACTGGGGGAGTTGGGAATTTGCCAGAAATAGGCAGCTTTACTTCTGCTTAAAACTCACTTTTCATCTCACATTCAATTATCAAGCACAGAATGTATTTTTAGCAGCTGGCATTAGGAGAGTGCTGTCACTTTTGTTCCAGCCTGACTTGAAAGTTGTGTTTATGGGAAGACTTGGAAGAGTTTGTGCCTGTTCTTATCCCAAAACTGGGAAACAGGAGCAAGGATAGGCTTGGCAGGTATCTCTAGACCCCCCCCAAAAATAAAAGAAATCCATGCTGAGGGTGGTTCAGGGAACTGGAGTCTGATGCAGAGCTGGCAGGGATGACAGAGAGGCAGAAAATGAGGCGGCAGAGGAACAGGATAGCAGTGCTCAGGATTCAGGGACCTTCCTGCCCCTGTTGCAGCAGCAGGAAGATGAAGCAGTTTGGAAGAAATCTGTCAGAAAGACACGGCTCTAATCCCTCTCTGGGTGCTCCCCATCCTTGTGACACCCGGTGCCACCACCCCTCACCACGGGGCTCTCACCTGGGGCTGTGCGTTGCAGGAGATGGATGCCACAAGGCTCTCGGGAGAAGCAAAGGAAGTTGTTAAAGCCTCTTGTTTCCCTCTCCCTTTCACAATGCACCTTTTATTCCACTGGCAATATGAACCAGCCCGGTAAATGCTCAGGATTAGATTGGAAAGAAAGAAAACAAAAGGCAGCAGTTGCCTGGGTTAGGAGCGTTTGGAGCTGCTGTTGTAGCGAGTCCCTGCTTCTTGCCAGGTGTTTTGTTGAGTTCAAGTAAAACATCAAAGTCCATTATCTTCCCTGCCTTGCCCTCAGCTCCTCGAGCCGGCGCACAGCACAAAATTAATTTGGTTTATTCCAGCACACGCAACAGCCGCCTATCTTCCCGACTCCCTGGCTGGAAGGAAACAAATTTCCTCCTTAAGCACTTTCCACTTGACCTGCTCTTTTCTCCACGGAGAAAATTGAGGTCAGGGAGCTGCTGTTGTGCAGTGGCTGCCGTTCTCCTGATGCTCCCTGGCCAACAGGGTCCCTGCCCTGCTGCTGCTGGTGGCTCCAGATCTCCCAGCTGGGGCTCCTGCCTGCTCCCTGCTCCCATGAGACCCTGGCAGATTTAGGAAGGCAAAGGCTTCATTTCCCACTTGGTCCAATTATTTTTTAAGCCTCTCCTGTGCTGCTGGAGAGGTTATATCTGGTGAGGCCTGGAAATAAAAGCAGAGCTGTGGTGGGGGCAGAGCTGCCAGGAGGTGTCAGTGACTCCAGCCATCCCATTAACAGGCAGATGTTTGTGGGCTGCACAGAGCTGGAAATGCAACAGGAGAGGGATTTGTCTCCACGTTTCTTTCCTCCCTTTTTTATTTCTGCTTGGGAAAGTGAGCACAGACTCCTCATTCTCCCCACACCCTCCTTGCCTGTGGGTGAGAGTGCTTGGAGCCATGAGGAGGGGATGGGTGGCTACTTCCAGCCCCTGGGACAGATCCTCAGCTTTCCTACCCGTGGATTAGCTCTGCCAGGGATCTGCTACTGACTCCCATCCAAACTCCAGCTGTTCGCCATGAGAAGCAGAGCAGAACCTCTGAGCCCATCCTCAGTGTCCCCACACGGATATGGCCATGCCAGCTCTGGATGCCTGGATTCTCCTGGCGCTGCCATAGGGATTCCCAGCAGCACTGACACCACCCACCCACCCTCACCTGCATCCCAGTGCTGCCCAGCAGGGCGGGGAAGGCAGGGAAAGGAGGGTAGAGCTGTCTCTCAGGCACAGCTCTGACAGGCAACTCATCACACAGTGACTGACAGCAGCTCCCACAGCTCCAGCCCATCCTGTTCCTTCAGGGAGCACTGTGTCCCCTCAAGCTCCTGCGGTCCTGTCTGAGCACTGGTTTTGGAGGATGGGGCAGGGATTTCTCCCCGCCACAGCAATCCTCCTTTTTTTACAGCTTCCAGCTCAGGGTGATGGTGAGAGGGAAATGGGGGTCCAGCTCCAAGGGCTGAGGGTGCAGAGGCTGGAGCTCTGAACCGTGAGAAGGAGCCCATACTTGTCACAGAGATCTTTTATGAAAAATCTTTTCTTTAGGATTTTTCCTCCTGAGAAGCTGAGAGGCCTCAGGAACAAAATGTAAACAATGGTTATCTGCTGCTGTGGAATGCAACAAGTAGATCTTTGATTAGCCCATCTTAGATGTTTGTAATTAATGGCCAATCACAGTCAGCTGGCTTGGACACAAAGTCTGAGCCACAAGCCTTTGTTATCATTCTTTCTTTTTCTATTCTTAGCTAGCCTTCTGATGAAATCCTTTCTTCCATTCTTTTAGTATAGTTTTAATAGAATATATATCATAAAATAATAAATCAAGCCTTCTGAAACATGGAGTCAGATCCTCGTCTCTTCCCTCTTCCTAAGACTCCTGTGAACACCGTCACACATCCTGTGTGTGACACCTGCCCTGCTTGCAGTAATTCTATTCCTGGGACCTGAAGGGATGAAGAGAAATACACAGATGTGGATGGAGGCACTCTTGGGTCTTCAGTCTCAGGAGGAAGAGTTTGGCCTTGGCAAGGAAAGGGTCCCAGTCCTGCATTTCCTTCACCCACCTTGAATGGATTCATCAGATGGTGAACAACCAGTGTCCCCCACGCTCTGTGAAGGGACAGCAGGGCCACTGTGGGAGCCCACAGTGCCCCAGGATGGCTCTGACAGGCAGAGCCACGAGTTTCTCTGGTATCTGTTGCTTCAGGAGCCTGCTAATGTTCATATGCAAATTCCTGGAGCTCGGCAGCATTGATGCACCGGTGCCAGCTGTGCACCTCTAATGACTGTGGAGCTGCCGGCTCAGCACTCCCCTCACCCCTTCATTACCATTTATTTACTTCAGGGAGGTGCCTGGAGAATCAAAACAAGGCCAAAGTCCTGGGCAAGATCCCCACAGGGCAGGACCATCCCGAGAGAGCTGTGGAATTGTATGGGATTAGTGGGGTGTCCTGGCAAGGAGTTGGACTCTGTGATTCTCCATGATCCTTCTGGATCCTTCCAGCTCTATAATTCCATGATTCCCTTTGGAAACGGGCAAGATCCACCCCTTCCCAGCTGGTACACAGAGGGGGAGAAACCGGAATATCATGATTTCAGCATAAGAGAAAAACATGGATAACCAAGGATGCATCAAGCTGAAGGCAGCAGATTTCCTGCCCAGTATGCTTGGGTGATAGCGCTGCATTTCTTGTTCTCAAATAAACTGTTGTATTTTTGAGGCATCAGGTAAGCACAGTTTTCCCTAATTCCCACATCTGATTATTGATTTCCAGGGAAAACTCCCTGCCTTGCCAGTACCCGGAGTAAGACACAGTGAATAATTCCCAAAAACTAATTTTTGTGACAAATGCAGCCTTTTCTCTCTGCTCCTGGGGCACACACGTACTAATTGTGGTTTCTTTGTGCTGGAAATGATTCCACACCTCGGCCGGTGATTTTGAGCGTTTGCTTTTCGCAGTGTGAGCTGATTTCGAGAAGACATCTCCCGTCAGTGCTGGATATTTGCATCCAGATGACTGTGGGTTGTTTCTCCTCGCCTTCCTTTCTCTCCTTTCACGGCAAAACAAACCCACCTAGAAGCGACAGCCAAGGGGAGCAGCTGCCAAATAGTTCCTGTGTGAACTCTGAAGGATTTGCTGAGGCCACCGCACTCCAAGCCTCCCCAGTCGCACAAAGGCCGTGCTGCCAAAGGCTAATAAAGACGCCAGAGTGGTGAGTGTGTTATAATTACCTATCAGCTCGTTTGCAAAAGCACCAGCAGTTAAAAGGCAGCAAATGAAACGATGCCGGCCTTCCTGGGCTTCCCACATAATGAACAAACACATTGCCCATGGCAAGCTCACAGGAACTGATCTTTCATTACGATAAAAGAGTCTTAACCTTGACCAGCCGCTCCGCTCTGCCGTCGTGGCAGTTGTTCCACAACTCAAATAGTTTGTTTTCCAGCCCTTTGATTCCCACAAAATGCTACAAAATCAAGCATTTCTTATTCAATAGACACACACGAGGTTTTTTTTTTTTCATATTTCTTCAGATCTTCCTCGCGCAGTTTAGAGCAGAAAGTGTCTGGCATAAATTCCTGATTGCATTATTAATGTGGAAAAGGGAACATCTGAAGTTAATCTATTCCACTAATGGGTGCTATATAATACATTAAGTCAGGTTAAGCGTGTGATATAATAAAGATCTGCCGGGTGAGATATTCTGAGATTACTGATTTAAGCATAATGGTTATTTTGGTCAATGGTTATAGATTTTTAATAGAATTCCCATCTCAGTGCTGGCTGAAAGGGGAGGAAATCTTGTTCTGCACCACAATGAAACAACCCCTTGTAACAGTCTTGGAGCAGTTTTGGGGGACCACGATATGGAAAGGAGCTAAAGCATCCAAAAGAGGGATACAAGGGTGGGGAAGGGTCTGGAGGGGCCACAACAAGGAGCAGCTGAGGGCACTTGGTCTGGAGAACAGGAGGCTGAGGGAAGAGCTCATCCCAACCCACAGCTCCCTCCCAAAGGGCAGCTCCAGTCTCTGCTCTCTGGGACCAGGGACAGCACCCAGGGAACAGCTGGAGCTATGTCAGGCTAGATAACAGGGAAAGGTTTTTCCCCCAAAGGGTGTCAGCCACTGCCCAGGCTCCCCAGGGGATGGGCACAACCCCAAGGCTGCCCGAATTCCTGCAGCATTTGGATAATGCTCTCAGGGACGCCCAGGGTGGGATTGTTGGGGTGTCTGTGCAGGACTGGATGATCCCTGTGGGTCTCTTCCAGCTCAGAAAATTCTATGAATATTAACACCTCTGTATTCCCCAGAACAAGTTCCCAGGCTATTTCTAAAATCTTTGTATTAAAAGAATCAAAATGAGAATTCAAGCATCTGATCAAAGTGATAAGAATTTCTTGGTGCTCATATCATTCAATTCTAACGTCAGCTTAGAAGGTGAGTAAGTCTACAGGCTGGTCTTTAATTCACCATGAAAAGGAATTTACAAGGAAAAGGAGTATACAAAGAAATGTATCAGCTGTGCTTTAAGACATTTTTTTTCCCTTTTTCTGTCTAGATCAACAAAACTGAATATATTTCACCCTGAAGAACGAGCCTCCTCCTGGATTCCATAGGGATGAATAAGGAAATTAATTTCAAGGACTCCACAGGCAGCAGGATTGCCCTGAACACTGCTACAGCTCCCATTTTTCCTGCCACAAAAGAACAAGGTATCAGCTCACTTCAAACCAAAGGGAAAAATTTAATGGGATGCTTGGAGAAAACTTTTCTCCAATTCTACATTCCTTGGGGATTTCCCAGGAAAAAAAAATCAAACCCATTTTAAGGCAGGGTGAAACCCCCCGTGGGCTCCCTGAACAATGAAGGAATGTTGGGTTTATCCTGTGCTGAATTTCCCTGTGTGGATCCTGGTCCTTCCCTCTGCCCTCAGCAGAGCTAGGCTGAGGAGGGGTATTTTTATTCACAAAGGTCCTTAACCACCCATGGCAGCTCTAGCTCTGCTCCTACCACTCAGTGGGATCTCCAAAATCAGTTGTTTGGGATAATCACTGGCACAATATGAGAGCAGGGAGGAAAGCACTTTCCATAGCAAGATCATGTGGGATAGTCTCTGCTCCAGTGATACCACTCACTGGAGAGGGCTTGAGCTGGATCAGCAGCAGTTTTCATTGTGGATTTGCAACCTGTAAAGTAAACTGGACCTGGTTTGTGTTGGATTTAGAGCCGATGGAGAAAATCTCCCCCAGGCACTCAGAAACAGAAAGAGCAAAAGGAAAAGAACTAGGGATCAAAAGGATGAAAGGAAATCAGCAATCCACACCCATTTCTTTGGGCAGCCCGCATTTCCTGGGAGGTGATCCCTGGGGATTGGTGCTCTGTGCCTGGTGCCCTCTGGTGTGACAGTGTTCACAGGGGTCTGAGGATGAGGGAAGAGATGAGGATCTGACTCCATGTTTCAGAAGACTTGATTTATTATTTTATGATATATATTATATTAAAACTATACTAAAAGAATAGAACAAAGGATTTCATTAGAAGTCTAGCAAAGAATAGAAAAAGAAGGAATGATAACAAAGGCTTGTGGCTCGGCCAGACAGTCCGAGTCAGCTGACTGTGATTGGCCATTAATCAGAAAAACTACATGAGACCAATCACAGATGCACCTTTTGCATTCCACAGCAGCAGATAATCAATGTTTACATTTTGTTCCTGAGGCCTCTCAGCTTCTCAGGAGGAAAAAATCCTAAAGAAAGGATTTTCCATAAGAGATGTCTGTGACACTCTGGAGGATGCACTGTCCTGGAGCCAGTGCTGACATTCCCGGGTTGCAGAGCTCCCCTGCCCAGCCCAGCTCAGCCCATCTGTCACCCGGCACTGTTTACAGGGCGCTAATAGCCCTCTCTGGGAGCTGATTGATCCTGATTGGAATTGTTATGCAAATACACTTTGCTACTCTCTTGCCTATAGATTCTCCCCCGGCTGTGACAGCTCTTTCTCTAGGGATATTTCCTCCTAGTTTTTTTTTGTCATAAGTCCAGGTGAGCTGGACTCTGCAGCCTCAAACATCCTCAAATAGAGCAAATAATGTGACAAACCCCGAGGATGAATCTTTATCAGTTCCAGGCAACAGAAATGTCTCTTTTACTTTCTGTGTTCTCACCTCACATATTCCTTTGCAAGGATCTGTCACCCTCTGTTGACAGAGACAATTTTCAAAGGTATCAGAGCAACATAAAGGCTCCAAGTGCCACCTTTAAAGTCAAATCTAAGTTTTCCACAAACATGGGTTTGTTACAAAGTGCAGCAACACCAACAAAGTGTTGATTGAAGTCCAAATGAATCCCTAAGGATGCATCCTTAGGCTGAGCTGGGAGAAAGGCACTGTAAAGGAAAACTGGGAACAGCTCATGCCTAGAGAGATTAGGGGTCCAGACTGTCCTTGTAACTCATGAAAAACACCTGAGAAGCACCAAAATGTTATGTTCTGGTGTCCTCAACAGCCACCTGGCTGCACAATGACATTAAAAATAATTTCTAAAGTTTGGGAGATATTCTTGCTCTACTTTGCCACTTCTACCTGTCCAGAGCTGCTTTGGAGCCCAGAGAAGACCTTTGGTCTGGAATGAAGAGCTTTGCTCATATTCAGGAGGAACCTTTTAATTTAAGCCCAGCTTTTGAGTTGGATGGAAACACAAACATTACAGATTAGGTTTGATTGGCACTGAGATTGAATCAGAGAATCCCCGAATGGTTTGGGTTGGAAGGGACCTCAAAGCCCATCCAGTCCCACCCCCTGTCATGGCAGGGACACCTTCCACTATCTCAGGTTGCTCCAAGCCCCATCCAGCCTGGCCTTGGACACTTCCAGGGATCCAGGGGCAGCCACAGCTTCTCTGGGCACCCTGTGCCAGGGCCTCAGCACCCTCACAGGGAAGAATTCCATTTAGATACAGCCAAGGAGAAACTGAAGCAAGAACTGGAGCAGTTGGACTCCAGAGGGCATCTCCAGCTGGTGACACCCAAACATGTTGGTCCCTGGAAGACCCCAGAGCAATTTCTGGCAGCTGTGGAAGGTGATTGTTCTTAAACATCCCTGATCTCTGGTGACATCCCTGGAAGCAGGTGGGCTTTGGCTTGGAGGTGTATGGAGGCCACTGGCCATGAGCATAGCAGCATCTCACTCTCCATAACTCTCCTCATTCAGTCTGAAACCCCAGAGTGCCAATTCCCTGTCACAACTCCAGGCTTCAGGAAATCTGGGAAAGTCACTGTGTGTGCTGGTCCATTGGAACGTGCTGTGCAGAGAGGTTTGGAGTCCCCATCCCTGGGACTGGAGGTGTCCAAGGAACCCCTGGACATGGCACTCAGAGCTCTGGGCTGAGGACAAGGTGGAGATCAGACACAGGCTGGACTTGGTGATCTTGGAGGGCCATTTCAACTTCAGTGATCCCAGGATTCTGTGATGTCTCCTATTTTCCCTGCTGCCTCAAGTGCTCTCTTGAGCCCCCAGTGACCTTCACTGAGCTGCACAAACACAGACATGCCTTGAGCTGTCTGCAAACTCAACAGCAAAAAATATTTGGGGTGCTTGAGAAGGACATCCAGGAGACCCAGCAGGACCCACTGGATCAGTCCTGTGCCTACAATTCCCATCGATCCACTCCTGCCTCTGCTCTTTAATCAGGCACCTTGTAAGGGTGGGAAGGGACATTTACAGCCACACTCCTTCTCCTCCCAAACAATCAATGGTTATTAAGTGCATCTTTGGGCTGGGGAGGCGAGGAGAGAGACAGCAAGAATTCACATTGCTCATCAACCCGGAGAGACTTCATTTTCTATTAGGGCTGATAAACAAGCTGGGAAAATAAATCAGTTACCTGCTGCTGCCTGACAGGCATCACCAAGGAGCTCCTTTGGAATGTGACACGGAGGGGCTTGGCTCCCAGGTCTGCTGGGGTGAGGCAGCAGCACTGACAGCTCCCCAAAGGGCTTTTTGTGGAATAAAGCACTGGGAGGCTGGTCTGCTATGAAAGCACCCAGAAAAGGCATCCCAAGCTCAGAGGATGGGAGAGGAGAGAGGAATAACAAAAAAGAAGGGAAGGGGGAAGGGGGAAGGGGGAAGGGTCCCACTACATCAGGAAACATCTGGGACTACAAAGGCCCATGGAGTGGTTGAAGCCAGTCAAGGAATACAGCACAAGCAGATCCTCCCTCACCTCAGAGCAGGTGGAAAGGGATTTAAATCTGGGCACTGTATCCTGATGCTAAATTGAGTTCAATCAGGAGACAATAACAAGCTTCAGGACTTTCAGTTTCAGGCTGTCACAAGATGGATCAAGGTGCTGAGTTCTTGGGAACTCATTTTCCCTGTTTCCCTATCAGAGCTCCAACAGAAAAAGTGCTGTAAGATAACCTGGCTCCAGATCCACGCCACCCATCCGTGGGAGCATGGAACAAATAGGAGCCTCCTGTTAATGGGAAATTGCAAATGCTCCATTACCCACCCCGTTATTCACATATTTCTCCTGCCTTTTGACTCCAGGCAAGCCTGCAGCTCTGAAAGGAAATTTTCAGAAATATCAACAATGTCCCTTAATCACTGCAATAATAAATCATCCCTTGTAACAGGGGAACTTCAGTCTAACCAAAAAATGGAGGTTTAGGAAAACTACTGAATTATTCATGCTTTCTGTTCCCTTGACAGAGAGCAAAGTTACATTAGGATAATGAAAATTCCAAAGAATTTGCAGGATTTGGCGGAATAAGGAGATGCTACAAATCAGTGTTGGCAAAACATGCAGGGATAACCAGGCCTTGGCCGGCACATGGAGTGAATGCATGGTAAGAAGCAACTCTGCATCTCCAAATTCTGCCATAGCAAGGCAGGAGAAACGGAAAACTGATTCTGGGAATGCTGAGCGAAACAAAATAAAGGAATCAGCAGCAAGGAGAGCTCCAAAATCCAGTTCCTGGCCTGTCCTCAGACATGGAGCAGCCTGTGACCAGCAAATCCCCAAATCCTAGGATGGTTTGGGTGGGAAAAAACTAATTCAGTTCCACCCTCTTCCATGAGCAGGGACACCTTCCCCTATCCCAGGTTGCTCCAAGCCCTGTCCAACCTGGCCTTGGGCACTTCCAGGGATCCAGGGGCAGCCACAGCTTCCCTGGGCAAGGACCTCACCACCTCAGCACCCTCACAGCCAAGAATCACTTCCCAATATCCAATCTAAACCTGTCCTTAGCCAGTGTGAAGTCACTGCCCCTTGTCCTATCCAAATCCCATTATTCCCCTCCCAACACTGTACACATGGGTTAATTCCCAAGAGCTGGGTTTGCAATCCAGTATCAGTGAAGTAAAAAAAAAGACACTAAACTTGGTTAGAAAATTCCTCATCTGTCCTGGTTTCAGGGGCTGTAATGAAGATGCAGGACCTCTCAGCTCAATTCAATCAGCCCCATTCACCAGGCACCTTATGATCCATTAGTTCAGTCCCTCCAAATTTGATTGCAGCGTGTTTTGATTCCAATCAATTGTTTTCAGCTCTTCTCCATTGATTTCCATGGACTCACATTATTCTGCTGAGACTTCAGTTAAACCTGGGGGTTTGGGCCAAGACAGGAGCACTTCATGGCAGGTGCTGGGCTGGGCCAGCAACACCCTGCTGCCAGCAGACCAAGGCAAGGTGACAATTCCAGCTCTGAGATTTTTCCAAACCATGTTCCCTGTCCCATGGTTTCAGGGGAGCTCAGAACTGCAGCAGGATCAGAGGAAACCTCATCCATAAAACATTGGGGCACAAGAGGAGATTTTTCACAGTGAGAACAGTCAGCCATTGGAATGATCTCCCCAGGGAAGTGGTGGAATCCCCAACTTTGGACACTTTTAAGGTTTAGCTGGACAAGGAGCTGGGTCACCTTGTCTAGACTGTGCTTTTGTTAAGAGAGGTTGGACCAGATGATGTTTGAGGTCCCTTCCAACATGTTATTCCATGATTCTATAAACTGTGACCTAACCAGGCGTGACAGGGGGAAGAAAAACTCACAGAGGAGTGTCCAGGTTCTTTTACAGAGTCACAAACTCTGAGGGATGAAGAACCAGAACTAACCCAAAACTTTATTCAGTCCCAAGCTACTGATCTGATTACTGGCCTAAAAGGTCTAAGGAAAAAAAATGTCTGAACTGGGGGACAGCTTCTGCAGAAAGCTCTAGAAAATGGGGAATTTGTCTCCTGGCACACTAGCCTGTGTCTCCACTTCTGGCTGGACAAGTGGCTCATGGAATCCAGACAGGAAAGGACCTGCTGTCCCCAGGGAGAGCTCTCAGAGGAGGCTGCTTCACTCCTCTCCTGCTGACACTTCCTCCAGTTTAATTGACAGGGAATATTTCCTTGTGCAGCCTCCTGAGCTGGCCCAGCTCATGCAGAACTGACACCCATCCAAGCAGGACGAGGCAGGAGTCTCTCCCTGAGCTTTGTCACAAAATCAGGGCAGTGAAACAAACCCACAGAGGATCTTTCCAACTCGGTGGAAAGGTTATTGTCAAAACCCCAGCACTGTGTTTTCCCAGAAAGCAAGTCTGAAATGCAGGCAGTGGCCTGGAGAGATTTTGATGGAAATCCCAGGTGGGAGTGATGGAAAAAAATCAGCTGCCACTTTCCTGTGGAATGACAAAAAGTTGACAACGGCGACATTTGAAACTCTGGTGACTTTTCTGAAGCTCGATAAGCAGAGAAGAGAAAAATCCCTGAGCAGTGGCACAGAGGCCATGGGATCTCACTGTGCACTGCCCTGCAGGGAAGGGATGTCCAGTTTACAGCCCACACTGGGATCCCCAGTCCCACCAAAATTTCACACCTACCTCGGGAAGCAGGCACTGCAGGACATGCTGTGCTCTCCTCACGGCCACCTGAGCTCCTGAGAGATGATTCCCTGTGTGTGACTGGGGGGGAAGGAAGTCTGAGAGAGAGCAGGAAAACCTTCCTGGCAGTGCTGCTGCTTAATGGAGTGCGAATGGATTGGACAGCACTCCTGCTAATGTGTCAGGATTATGCTTAGCAGTGGGAATGACCTTGTTGAAGCTAAAAAATGAACACATTCACAGCTCCACGAGCAGGAGCTGCTGGATGCTCCATGCAAATCCTCAGCGCTGCTGTTCTGATGCTGATTCCGGAGGGGTGGGTGGGATTCTCCTCTGCTGCTGCCCCAAAGCTCTGGAAGAATGGAGCCTTTTGTGGAGGGATTGAGAGCATTTAGGGAACTGTTTTTCCTTTTGCATGCTGTGTGCTAAGGTAGAAAGGCTGAGAAGGCCTGGAAGAGAGAGGGGGGTGACCTTAGACCCCCTCCCAGTGCCTTAAAGGGCTCCAAGAGAGCTGGAGAGGGACTTTGGACAAGAGGGAATGGCTTCCCACTACCAGAGGGCTGGGTTAGATGGGATATTGGGAAGAGATTCCTCCTTGTGAGGGAGGTGAGGCCCTGGCACAGGGTGCCCAGAGAAGCTGTGGCTGCTCCTGGATCCCTGGAAGCGTCCAAGGCCAGGCTGGAGAGGGTTTGGAGAACCTGGGACAGTGGAAGGCCCATGGAAGTGGATGAGCTTCAAGATCCCTTCCCACCCAAACCATTCTGGGATTCTCTGATTTTAACTCTGGCCTTTTAAGAGAGCATCAAGCATAACAATATGGAGTTGCAGGGTTGTACATGCACTAAATTAAGCGTAGGAACTAATGGGGATGGGTCTGACTCCTAAACAGCTCACTGGCTTCAGCTCCAGGTGTGCTCATCAATCTCCAGTGTGCTGAAGAAAAACTGCAGTGAAGCGGCTACGAATGGAGTTAACTGAAAAATAAAATAAATCCATGTGGTTCCTGGGAATCCTCCACGTACAGGAGGTCATGGCCTGTGCAGTCCCCTGACAGCACAGACACAGCTCAAATTAGACATTTATTTAGTGTGCATTTACAACATGTGATTAACCTCATGTATTTAGATTTTTTTCATGTTGGCTTTTGAAAAGAGTCTCTTAGGAAGAAGAAAAGCAAGAGGGATAAAACTGCTGAAATTCATGTTTTAGTCTTTGAGCAAAACCTTTCACTCAACTCTGCTGGTTTTTAAATTCTTTCAAGCAAAGGGTTTATTTCAAGACACTGTCCTGAACGGTCTGTGTACAGGCATTGGGAAGTATAAGCATGGAAGGAAGCTTGGAAAGGGGGGGAAAAGGAGGGGATCAGCATATCAACCATTATTCTGAGAGAGTTCTACCTCTACCCTGAGAGAGGGTAGAAAGAAAGGTGAATCCCAAAGCTGAGTCAGGATTGCTCACACTTTGGCTTGCTCAGACTCAGACTCTGCTTACCTGTGTCCAACCACTCTCCCAGCTGTTAAAAACCTTCCCATCTCCATGCTGAAAATTCCAGAATCACTGAGGCTGGAAAAGATGGCCAAGATGACCAAGTCCAACCTGTGACTGACCCTGACCTTGTCACCAGCCCAGAGCACTGAGTGCCACATCCAGTTTTCCTTTAACTTCTCCAGGAATGGGGAACTTCACCACCTCCCAGTGTCTGACCACCTTTTCCATGAAGAAATTCCTCCTGATGTCCAACCTGACCCTCCCCTTGAGGCTGCTCCCTCCTGTCCTGTGCAGGTGGAAGAAGGTGCTCCTGGCACCATTTGTGCTGCCTTGATGCAAGAGGAACGACAAGCCCCCAAATTACCACTCCCAGCAGGAATTGCCATTCCCAGCAGGAGTTCCTACAAGGCCTGTGTCCTGCAGGGAGAAAGCACCTTTCTGTCTAAATCAGGAACAGGGTTTAAGGCACAGGACAGCATTAAAGTTAGGAAGGGTGGGAGGACTGAGGATTTTTTCTCCTTTTCTTTTCCTCCCTGATCTCAGGAGGAAATTATTTTTAAATTATTATTATTTATTATTATAAATTTTATTATTATAAATTTTATTTATTTTATTTTATTATTATAAATTAATGATAGAAATTCATCAGCAGGAAGGCCACCTGGTGCTGGCTGGAATAAAACCCTCTCACCAGGAACAGGAGGCTGCTGCCTCTGTCCCTTGCCCAGCAGAGCTCCCGCTTCCTCTGCTGCTGTGCATCCAAATGCTGAGACTTTCCTGCAGCTTAAGCAGGATTGATTTATTCCCTCTCCACAGTGCTCTCTGGATGCTCAGAATGCATTTGTATCCCTGGTCCCTAATAAGTGCTCCTCAGAGCTGTGTTATTTCAGAAGAACTTGCCAATGCCCCGGCACATTCCCGCTTTTGTGCGATAACGGATTTGTCAGCAGAATTGCCTCACTATCAAAACAATAAAAGCCAACTGGCAAGGTGACATTTTGGGGGAATTCAGTTCCTTCTTTGTGGGTTCCTCTCACTTTGTTTTACATGTGATATCTTCTCTCTGCCTCTCTTTGGAAGGTCAGTGCAGCGGGGGAAGGAAGTTGGTGTTAAAAGGAAAAACTCGTTTTAATTTGGAGCAGACTTAGAGCTGCTCAGGAAGATCCCTGACAGGGGGACAGAGGATCAGTCATCTCTGAAGGTGTAGTGCAAACATGAATCCCTTAAACAACATGTTGGACTCCTGCTCTTCCTCTTGCTCAAGAAGCACTTGGATTGTGGATATAATCTCTGAATTTCCAGAGACTTTTCACTGAGACTCTTCACTTCCTTTGCTCACAACAACATAACACAACACTTGCAATTAATTATGGATGCACCCGAGTCCAGACATGAGCTCATGCTGTTGGCTTGGCAAAGCAACTTAATTAATAAATAACGATGATGATGATGAATAAAGATGGGAATAAACAAAGAGGGCTCTATATGAGGGATGAAGCATGAAGTATTCATGCACCAGGCTGTCAACAGACTCGTTCTGCTGAGCCCACCTCACTTGACAGCACTTCAGCACTTTCCAACCACCCCCAAGCTCCTGGTGGTTCCAGGATTATATCTGGATCCAGACAAGAATTCATCAGCTATGACACCAGAAAATAGTTTGACTCAGGATCCTTGTATTAACAGTCCATAAAAACTGGGAAACTGGGCCAATCCTGCCATGAATGGCACTGACACAAAGACAGGAGCTGGAGTCACCAACTCCACATTCCCCTGGACCCTTTCATAGAGGCACAGAATCAGCAAGGCTGGAAAAAACCTCCAAGATCTTCCAGTCCAAACTTTAATTCTAAGTTCTACCTCTAAGAAAACTTCAGAATCATTTATGTTGGAAAAGCCCTCCAAGATCCCTGAGTACTTTACTGCAGGCTGAGCCCCTTTCCAGCTCCCTCAGCCACTTCTGGTGCTCCAGGTCCTTCCCCAGCTCTGTTCCCTTCCCTGGACACCCTCCAGTCCCTCCATGTCTTTCTCAGAGTGAGGAGAAATGCCAGAGAGTTTTGTTTGTACCACATCCAGGCTGTGCCCTCCACTCTTTTGATGGATCAACAGCCACCTGGGACAGCACATTTCCAACACTGACAAGCTCCATGTTTGCAGGAAGCCATATCTGAAAGACTCCTGACCCACTCCAAGGACATTCCAACCACCCTGTCCTCTCAAACCACGCTCACACTCCTGTTCTCTGTCCCCACTGAGCTCTGCTTGGCAATGGGATGCCATTCCACCTCACCATTCCCAGGACAGATGGGAAGAGTGAGCAGGGCTCACACCATGGGTGACACAGAGCAGGGAATTGGCAGCTCTGCCAGGCTCAGGGCACTCAAAGAGGCTCTGAATGTCCTGAAGGGGTTTATTTTAGGCCACACCACATTAACCACCAGTAAAGAAGAATCAGAGGCTCCTGCTGCTCATTCCTGTCTGGCCTCCAGACTCCAGCTCCTTGTTATATTTGTCCTAACAGATGTATCGACCTGAATGGGAATGATTGATGAGGGAAAACACTGAGGTTAACTGAGCTTTTCTTCCCTTCAAAACAGGACTTGCAGTGCAAAGGTGTCTCTTGGAAGGACAAAACCTCACTGCATTTTGCCCATCCATGAAGATAATCTGAGAGGGACAAGATGTTTCCCCTTCAAAGATGAGGCAGCACTCACTGCATCCTTCATGGAGACTTTTGGGTTTACTTCAGCTTGAAATTCAGTGTCTGGGGATGCAAGCCTCAGCTTGCAAAACCAATGGCATAAGAACAACCAGGCTAAATGCTGAAAATCACAGGAAAAAGCCTACCAGGAGAGAAGCTTGCAGCTGGAAATGACTGCAGTTCCCTCCTTTTTAATGTTTTTCACCACCACCACTGTTGTCAGTCATTGTTAGGCATTAAATTGCATAAAATACAAGCCCTTGGAAACAAACATCAGTGCTTATCAGCCTATGTCAAAAGTCAATTTTTTCTTTACAGCAATTTTGCCTGGAAATTACTTCTGGGGAGCTGCTCACTGCAGCTCAGCCCTGGGCTCCAGAGGCACAGGGACAGGAGCCACTCTCTTCTCCCTTCTCCCCAGATCCTGCAGGTTGGCTTTAATATCATGGAATGGGTTGGGAGGGACCTAAAAGTTCATCCCATTCAATCCCCTTCTACTAGACCAGGTTTTTCCAAGTCCTGTCCAAGCTGATCTTCACTTAAAGAGAAAAATCTCCTGCCAGGTTTGACTTTTACTTTAAAAAGCTGAGGACAGGTCATGTGTGAGGTCTAAATTACTGAATTAGCACCTAAAGTCACAGGCATGGAGTAATGAAAGATCTCAGGGGATTTATACTGTTAATAAACATCTGTGATCATGTGCCTGACAAACAGCTTGTGAATTAACGTAATAAACAACCACTGGTCATTGATAAATTGCATCTGGGCTTGAACTGAAGCAGTAGAGATGGGTTGAGCTGCCTCCTGCCTATGGAATTATGATGGATATTATTCCTTTATGATATCAGCATCCACTGTCTGGGACACACGAGCTGTGTGTCACTTGCAAGGTGCTGAGTTGCCACCATCTCTGTGTGGTCCAGTTTACATCAGCTCCTCACAGAGCTGGAAAACCCAGACCAAACTTTTCTTGTCAGCTTTGACAGAGATGGAGGTGAAGCATTTCCAAAATAGAAGAAAAGGTGGTAATGTTGACATACAGCATCATTATGTGGAGCTGACTTTTATTCAAGCTCCAGAAAATGCTGCCTTAAATGCAGTGAGGGTGGAAAGGTCCAGGTGAGCAGGTTCATGTTAATAGAACCATGGAAATGCTTGGGGTGGGAAGGGACCTTAAAGCCCATCCAGTTCCACCCTCTGCCATAGGCAGGGACAATTTCCATTACCCCAGGCTGCTCCAAGTCCCATCCAGCCTGGCCTTGGACACTGCCAGGATGCTGAGAGCTGCATCCAGGTATTTAAAGCGCTGAACAGGAATGTTGAGGAGGGGAGATCTCCAGGTTTGCCTCCTTTCCCTGCCCATCCAACAGCCCCGCTCCAGTAGTGGAGGGCAAAGGAAACCTTTGGATAACAATTCCAGACAGGAGGCAATGTGTGAGGACACACATTCTTAGCCCCACTCCAGAAACTTGAGGTCACTTAGCCACTGTCCCAAAGCTTAAACTTGACCTTATGACCACTGGTTCCAGCTGCAAACCCTAAATGGGATATTTTGGACGCATCCTATAACTCTTTCTTCCTCACTGTACAGACATGGAGCAGAGGCCCTTCAAAAACTAAACACTCCTGATTAATATAATATAATATGCAGTATAAACTTGGTTTTTTGGCTGCTGATGCCTTCCTACCCTCAAAGCCAAACTCCCACGCCACTTTCTGTCCTTCCCACAGAAGGTGGAGCAATATCCTGTACCAGCCAACAACCTCCTGGCAACCTCAGGGTCTCAGTTTTTGGCAGAACAACCCAACTATAACAAGGTGAAGACCTCAGAGGACAAGCAGGGCTGTTGGCCCTTTGTGGTTGTTGAATGCATCCCAAAACCCCACAACACCACCCAAAAATCCCCCTCACAGCAGAACTTTCTGGCCTAAGGATTTAGGATGATCCACAGGTCTATTTGACCTGGCCTTGGCTCCTTGATCTGATGCTGTCTTCCCATGTGACCTTGGGGAAACCACTTAATGTCTGATAATTAGAGACTCTTAAACTGATTATTAGAGATTCTTAAACTCATAAAAGTGTTACGAGATGGCCAAGGTGGGGTGGAGGTGGAAGACTCTCCAGAAGTATGTAAACCAGATTGATTTGAAAATCAATGTGATGCTTTCAAAAAATGAAATGCCTTTGATCCTCTGGCAGCCTCACCACATCTCCTGCATCCCTGTCTGTAACAGCAGAAGCCAAGGAGCAAGCAGGAGACTTCATTCCTCTTGGAATTTTCATTAAATTCATAAAACTGTCCCTGAACTGAAGGAGAATGGCATTGTCCCTGCAGTGACCCCTCAGCAGGAGGGAAGAAGGGGTTGCACAGGTCCAAGGCACAGTTGCAGAAGCACCTCTGCATCTTGTCCCTACCCCTCAGGTTGTGCCATCTGCTCTGCCAAAATCATAACTCCCTGCCAATACTCTTAATTAAAAATATTAATGCTGGAGAAGTGTGCCTGGAAAGCCTGCAGCTCCATTCTGCTGTCCCTCCAATTGCTGGGTAATTGCAATAATTCCTGTGTCTCGGGGAGGATCACTCCCCAGGCCCCCCTTCCCGTGCCTCCAAGTGCAAAATGCTTTATTATTTTCCGGGCTGGCTCTGCCACCAAGGTGGCACCACTTCATTAGGAAGAGGGAGAATGGAGATCAGGCAGAACCCAGTATGTGCTGGGAACGGGGCCATGCACAGGAGCTGCTCATCCAGGAGCTTCCCACGTGCTGGGAGGGGAGGGAGCAGAGGATTCACATCCCCCTTCCTGGCAAAGGCTGCCCTGGCAGCAGGAGATGGAGCAGGCAGGACATTTCCCAGCAGCAGGCTCTCCCTCCTCCTCCTCCTCCAGGAGCAGCAGGGAATTTACGAAGGAGCAAAAAGGAGAAAATCAGGCTCCCAAATGCAGAGGTTGAGGGAATGCTGAGGAAAATGCTGCTCCTGCCCGCTGGAAAAAGTGGGCTGAGCTATTCCACGTGGGAATAGGTCCAATGGAGGAACACCATGAGGAGGAGAGAGGAGTTGCACATGCATCAGATCTTAAACTCCTTATTTATTTAAGAAACAGTCCTTGCTGCCATGTGGAGTCAGGATCTCAGCTGGGATAAACCAGGATGTTTATCCTTCATTCTCTCCAAAAGACCTCTGAAAGCAACAATCCAAACCTACTCCTGCTTCCCAAATGCCTCTTCCCCACCAAACATGGACCCCACTGGTGGGTGGGAGTTTTATATGCAGAAATGTTTGATATTTTTAAACTATAGAAACATACAGAATAGCAAATTAACAGGATCTCGTCCCTTAATGCAGCTTTTGAATTCTGAGTGTGCCCTCTGCCTCTGATCCATCTTTTCCCAGTGTGTCTGCCTCTCAACACACATCAGAAAAACAGAACACGCCACTGAGTGTTTTCCCTTGGCCTTTCCACCAGGAACCCCAGGGCAGTCAGGGAGATCCAGCCCCTGCAGGGATCTCCCCATTTCACAGAACCCTAGGATGGTTTGGGTCAGAAGTGACTTTAAACATCATCTCATTCCCTCCATGCCATGGGCAGGGACACCTTCCACCATCCCAGGGTGCTCCAAGCCCCATCCAACCGAGCCTTGGACACTTGCAGGGATGAGGCAGCTGCAGTTTCTCTGTTTTGGGTGTTGTCACTCCAGACAGCCCCATTCCCACCTGCACAGGAGTCAGGGAAACACCCAGTCCTAAGCACAAGCTGAATTTCCCTCTGCCAGTGCTGTGCCACTTGCAGGAGAGCACTCCCAGCCACAACACGTAAATAAATAACTGATAGCCCAGATTAATCCCCGTTCTCACCCAGCCTGTGCAAGCCAAGCCCTCGGTGCTCTCTGGCGGGGTGAGTTAATTACCACAGTGCCAGCAGATCTGCCTGAATCCTGTCAGGATGGGACAAGCCCCAGTGCCAGCGCCATCCTTCCCAGCAGAGCATCCCCACCTGGCATTGCTGTCACGTCTCTTTGTGATGAGGCTGTGATGAGCACCCCAGGAGCAGGCCTGATAAAGTTCCCCTATTCACAGGAACTTTTGTCTGCTTTATTACATTTCGTATTCCTCGGAGACGGGCGGGGAAAGCAGGAATGATTAGCGCTCCATTTGCAAACACATTCTCCTGAGTGCAAAGTGATTGCAGAGTTTGTGCCCCTATAGCTCTAGGTAAAGCTGGGTTTAGCTCCATGAGGAAATATGGAACAGCAGTATAAGGTATGGAAAATCTCATTCCCTACCCTTCATAATGTGGTGGGGTAAGAATTGCGGTGAATTTGCTTTTTTCCCCACTTTATTTTGCGGTACGTTTTCACCCTGGAGAAATTTTTATCCCAAGTGTTCTGAATTTCTCACAGAGATGTGCAAATGTTTAGGGGCAGCAATTGCTCAGCAAAATGTTACCTTATGGCACAAGAAGAGTCCCACAGAATCTCCTACAAAGAAGAGTCACACAGAACCCCAGAATGGGCCAGGCTGGAAGGGACCACAGCGTGTCCATCTGCTCCAGCAGGACCATCCCAGAGCCCATGGCACACATCGTGCCCAGACAGCTCTGGGATATCCCCAGTGAGGAGACTCCACACCCTCTCTGGGCTCTGTTCAGGGCTCAGGCACTGCCCAGGAAAGTTCTTCCTCATGCCCAGGTGGAGCTGCCTGGGCTCAGTCCCTGCCCGTGGCTCCGGTGCCATTGCTGGGCCTGGAGCAGAGCCCGGCCCTGCTCTGCCCCTCCCTGCAGCCAGGGCTGAGGGCCCCTCTCAGCTGGGGCTCCTCTCCAGGCTGGGCAGCCCCGGCTCCCTCAGCCTTGCCTGGGCACCCACATGCTCCAGGCCCTTCAGCATCTCCACAGCCTCTGCAGCCCCGGCTCCCTCAGCCTTGCCTGGGCACCCACATGCTCCGGGCCCCTCAGCATCTCCACAGCCTCTGCAGCCCCGGCTCCCTCAGCCTTGCCTGGGCACCCACATGCTCCGGGCCCCTCAGCATCTCCACAGCCTCTGCAGCCCCGGCTCCCTCAGCCTTGCCTGGGCACCCACATGCTCCGGGCCCCTCAGCATCTCCACAGCCTCTGCAGCCCCGGCTCCCTCAGCCTTGCCTGGGCACCCACATGCTCCGGGCCCCTCAGCATCTCCACAGCCTCTGCAGCCCCATCTCCCTCAGCCTTGCCTGGGCACCCACATGCTCCAGGCCCTCCCTCCACAGCCTCTGCAGGCCCAGCTCCAGCAGCTTCATGTCTCAACAGAAATTAATTCCTGCACATTGGCAATGCTTTCCCTCAGGAAAACTTCTTTCCTTGCGAAGATCCAATGTAGCACTGCTCTGTGACAAAAGGCACCGACTCTGCCTGATCCCGAGGCAAAACATCCAATCTGTGCCGTCTGTATTAACTCATTACATCCAACACAAATCCCTTTCTCCCTGAATACTTAAAGGAGAAGCATTCCTGGTCCAAAGAATCAGCTTTGCAATGTATTTCCATGAGCTATTTTCTCTACAAACTGCAGCTGGAAAATTGTGCAGTCTTCACCCCGGAAAGCCAGGCTGGCAGTGGGTGGTGCTCTCTCAGGAGACAGGCTCACAGAGCCCTGAGAACACAGCAGAAAAAGCTGGAATGGCAATGTTAGAGCAGCTTCTGTGGCTCTTCTCAGCTGGGCCAGCAGCTCCCAGAGCTGTCCCCACGGGCTGACTTTCTCAGCAGGAGCAGCAGAGCCATGCCACATCCACAGAGCCGTGTCTTTGATCTTCAGGATCTGATGAATACCAAGCTTGGGATTTGCATTTTTCAGGAGCAGAGGTACAACAGCTCCAGATGCTTCTTAATCCCTTCATGTTACAGCTGTAAAAATGCAGGTGAGCTCCTTAAGTGAGCCCTAAAAAGGGGCGAAAGCCTGACAGAAATCCTCTTAGCCCCAAATGTCCAAGTCCCCAGGTCTAGGATATTCACTTTCCATTACAATGGCTATGTACCAGGGTTATATTTTTGTTTATATTTAATGCATAAGCAAAGCCGGCTGCATGTTGCTAAAACATTCCACTTTAAGGAGGTTGCAAAAAGAAAAGAGGGAGAATCCAGCTTCTGTTTGAATATTCTTCTAATGGAAGAGGAAACAATTGTGGTTTCCATTTGTTCCCCTTTAGTGCAAAGGCCTTCGGAGCCCACTGCAAGCAAGACTCAGCAGATATTGTAATATCCAGGTCCTTGATCCCCTTTCAGCAACTGGAATTTAATCTCTGCATTTCAAACATACCCCAGACCTGCTCAGTATTCCAGAGGTGACAACAGGACCTTCGGAGCAGCAGCCCTTAGGAACAGGAAACAAGGACAACATAACAGCTTTTTTCCATGGAAGGAGTTACTTCCAACATCCCTGCTGTGGCTTTGGGGGTTACAACCCTTAGGCTGTGGTTGGGGGACCTTGGAAGCAGCTCCCACCGATCCCCGAGGCAGCTGCCAGCATTTTGCAAGATGAATTTACAAATCATCCATCACCAGCAATCCCAACCATTTAATTAGACCCAAATTACTTTATGTCTCCGAAAACATCACAAATTTTGCTGGAAAAGATCCTGTGCATGTGCACGGGCTTGCCAGCAAGGAATTGTTTCCTCCTGCCAAAAGTGCGGGAGCACAGCATTCCTGGCCCCAGCGGCTGGTGGGCAAAACCAGAGGAAGATTCCAGCGCCTGCCTGGACCAGAGCCTGTGGGGAAAGGGAGTGACAGCCTTCATCCTCCTCCAGCAGAGTCCTCTGGAGCAGAATCCTCTTCCCAGCACGCTCCCCACAGCCTTGCCGGGAGGTTTGGGCTCATCGCCGGGAATTGGAGAGCAGCAAAAGCAGTAGAGCTTACTCAGAGCCTCAGCCAGAAACACAACAAAGCACCAAAGGGCTCCCTGATCTGTTCCAGACCAGGCTGGCCTCTGTGCCAGAGAACACAAATCCATAACCCCACATGGCAGGAGCTCCTCCTGTGTCCCCACTGGGTGGGATCCAAGCAGTGGCTCCCTGCTCCTGGTGGGCTCCATCCAGCCCAGCCTGGGAACAGCTGCAGGGCTGGGGAGAATGGGCTGATGAGAGACTGGGGCTGCAGGAACAATTAACAGAAACCCGAGCCCAGTGGGAACAGGGCTAATGCCGGGGGTATTACCTGGAGAGCTGTGCTAGAGGAAGGATTGATCTGAAAGCTGCACTGGGATGGTGCAGGCAGCTCTGGTTCCCAAAGAACCATGCCAGACACCTCCAGGGTGTGTGCCCTGTGTGTGACACACATGACCCTCATAAGCAGGACTCTGCTCCTCCGTGCCCAGGGCAGACCTTTCTAAGTCCCAGTGCCATGAAAGCCACAATGGTTAAAATCACCCCCAGCTTTACACGTGGGTCCCTTCAGGGAAATAAAAGAATAATAAAGTGCCCCAAAGACACCCAGAGAGTTGTTTATGAGATGATACAGGAAAATAAACCGTGAGGCAAACACTCCATCCTCTGCCTAGGAAGAAAATCAGAGGTGCTGCTTCTTTATCCCATCTTGCTAATTGCTGTGGCTGCTCACCCCTGGAAGTGTTCCAGGCTAGATTGAATGGGGCTTGGAGCAACCTGGGCTAGTGGAAGGTGTCCCTGCCCATGGCGGGGGTGGGACTGGATGAGCTTTAAGGTTCCCTGCAACCCAAATCCATCTGTGATTCCATGTAGCCCTGGATAAATACAGGGAAAGCAGGGGAGGCCCTTGGGAGAAGGGGTGGACTTGAATACATATCACAACTCCTACTGTACTATTTGGTGTGTCCAACAGGAAAAAGAAAGGCCAGGAAGACACAAGTGTGGAGACCCAAAGCTGGTCCAGAGGACCTGGAAGCAGAGCAGATGATGAGAGGCAGCTCCTGTCCCTAACTGGATCAATGCAGGCAGAGCTGAGCCAGCCCTGCCACAGGCACACACCGCACAGCAGGAGAGGCTGCTCTGCCCAGGCAGGCTCACAGCTCTGGGATTCCTGTCCCATCCTCATCCTCAAAGGCACTTCATCACCTGCAGCCCTACAGCTCGTGGTTTGATCATAAAGTCACTCCAGGACATCTGCCTACACCGGCAACACAGGCATCTGGGAGAAATTCAACTAAATTCCCTAGGCACTGAATTCCAGAGCTGCCCCTTAGGAGGCAATTCTGCTGGGGACAGCTCACTGCCGCCTGTAACTACGCTGTCCAAATAGCTGAGTGCAGTCTGTTTTCTCCAAAATCCATAGGAAATCTGTCTTCACTTCCTGCTTCCAGCTGTGTTTGGGAGCAGGCAAACCTCCTGGCACCTGAGCTCTGCACCTTGGGAAGAGCTTGTGTGCCCGAGTCATTACAGCCATGGAGAAAGGTCACGTTGGCAGCAAAACATTTGCAGGTTGCTGCAAACCCACTGACCTCCATAGTCCTGGGTGCTGCTGCACTCTTTCCCATTTTTCCCTCTGTTTTTTAATCAGTCTGCCTCATGTGATAGATCAAAGGACTTAAAGCCCGGAGAAGGCACTCCAGCCTTTGGCAGGAGCAGGGAATGAGACAGCCAGTCACGCCTATGCAGGCAGCCCAGAGGGGCTGCAGATATTCATTTAAAAATCACATTGCAAGGCTTGAACAGTGCCATTTGTTTCAGCCTTTCATTCTCAGCCCTTCCATTTCCCTGTTCAATGGCAAGGAAAGAGCCCCACAGCCAAGAAGTCCCACCCAGCCTCAGATCCACAGGCTCTGGATGTTCTGCTGCTCCATCCCTGGCTGCTTCCTGCAGATCCCCAGTGCTCAGGGAGAGCCACCGTGCAATTAATTCTCTCACAATAATAGGGCAGCACAAATTACCAAGCAGACTCTTGTAGCAATAAAAATGTAATATACTGAGTCTGACTTGCAAAGTCCCAGCACTAAATGTCTCTCTTTTGGAGGACTTCCATCTTTATGTTCCTGCCTCTCAGCTCCTCTTCCTTTTTTCTCAGCCTAATATGAGTCTCACTTCCAGAGAATTCATCCCAGAGCTATAAATTCCTTGCGTGAGCCATGTCAGACCCAGCAGTCCCTTGGTTGTGTTGGGAACATTGAGTTTCATCCATCCAGGTTTTGGCTCATGCGTAGCAGGAAGGTTTTGCTCTTCCAAGACATTGGGAGGAGAGGAAGCAGGTCCAGCCAGGATGATGGGGAGCCAGGATGGATTTAATAGAGAAAACTACAGGAAACTCACAACTCTGGAGGGGCCCTGCCTGGAAATCTCTGCCACAGGGTTGGGTGGCACTAAATGGCAGCAGGGGATGGGAGAGGGCAGGGCCAAGGAAAAGGGAGTGACTATTCCAGGGAAGGGCTCAGCAGGACTTCCAGGTGAACTGAAGGGTTACCAGCCATAACACAGCTCCATGTTGGGTAATTCCTAATCCCAACAGCGCCTGGAGGGGTAATTCCCTTCCACCATCCCTCTGTGAGGCTCACTGGAAAAACTACAAACTGCTGCACCCTGCCTAGGCTTAAGGGATGCTTTAGTCTGGGCTTTACAACTCTATGCTTTGGTGTAAGTTTCATGCTTTGCCCAGCCAACCTGGGCTCCCAAAATGTGCTATAGTGTTCTCATGCTCCCATCAGCAGGCACAGGCTATTCCCCAATCACAAATCATATCCTACTTTTCTTTCCACTTCAGCACAGCCATCTCCAGAGAAGCCTTCTGTGTGCTGTGTGTTTGCACCCACTTGTCACAGCATATATTGCAGAAGAGATGGCCACAATACAGATTATAACCACACAATTTCATAAAGCTTCAGCCCATACAGAACAACATCTTACCTTTCAGAAGGCTTCAGGCATCTGCCCATACAAAGTAACATCACAACACTTTAGAAGGCTGCAAGCATGTACCCTTCTTCTGCTTTAGCCCAGCCTTTTATCCCCCCCCTCCTGTTGATGCACTGCCCCTGTGTGCCCTCTATTCCCTTTGGTGGTTGGTCAGTGCCCCTGGGCACTCCCTGGCTCGTTGCTGTCAGTGCTGCTCACCTGCTGCTCACAGCTGTGCCCATTGAGGCTCAGCCCCATCCCAATCACCACAAACTGTGTGCCTACATCCCACTGATCTCCAGAGGCTGGGCATAACCCTCACCTCCAGCCTGACCCTGCTGAGCAGGTTTGGACAAGACCCACCTTCTAGATTTAGCCTCTGTTTGCCAATTCCCCATAAACTCACATTCCTGTGGTTCAGCTTGTTGCATCCTCCCCTCTCTGCTCTGTGCCTCCCATCCCTCAGCTCTGAGATGATAATGTCCTCCCCAGCACTGCTGAATTACTCAGAGCCCCATGGATTTGCCCATAACAGGTTTTCCATGTCATATCAATGGGCACAAAGTCCTCGGAAGCCGAGCACAGATCCTCAGTGGGATTTCTGAGCCTGGGAGAGGCGAGACCCGAGACAAAAGGAAGGAATAATTTGTGGTGTTTGTGAGGTCCCCAGGACGAGGTGAGAGATGAGGAATCTGACTCCATGTTCTCAGAAGGCTTATATTATATTATATTATATTATATTATATTATATTATATTATATTATATTATATTATATTATATTATATTATATTATATTATATTATGCTGTACTAAAACTATATTAAAGAAAGAGAAGGATACAGACAGAAGACTTAACAAGAATGAGTAATAAAAACTCATGACTCACACCTCAGAGTCCAACACAGCTGGTGGTGATTGGTCATTAAGTAAAAACAATTCACATGAAACCAATCAAACACACACCTGTTGATAAACAATGTCCAGACCACATTCCAAAGCAGCCAAACACAGGAGAAGCGAATCAGGTAATTATTATTTACATTTTTCTCTGAGGATTCTCAACTTCCCAGGAGAAGAAATCCTGGCAAAGGGATTTTTCAGAAAATATCATGGTGACAATGATCCCCTGTGGCCAAGCAGGGAAGGTGGGGTGTTCCCAGGTGGGATGTTCCTCCTGACAGCACATCCATGCAGAGACCATGGACCAATCTTTGCTGTGGGGAAAAAAAAATTGGACTTTTCAAAGCTCAAATGAACCCGCTCTTCAAGTAAAGTCCCTGGAAGTGAAATTCTGATGAGGCTTCAGCACCCTGGTGCCTGCAGACAGCCTCCTGCTCGATTCACTGCTCTGTCATGCTTGTTACTGGGAAATGAATTCCCTTCACACTGACATTTCATAGACTTCCTGATCCAGCACATAATGAACACCCCGCCAGCTCTGGCAGTCTCTTGCCAAACTAACTTTTATTACCTGTTTTCTCATTATTGTGTTTAAATTTTCTGGTCTGTTGTGCCGTGGCTCTTTTTATTTTTTTCCCCCCTTGTTGAAAGAGAACGAGCTGGGTAAGATAACAAATTTCCCCAGCAGAGCCCTGCTCTGGGAAGCACAGATTCCCAGTGTCCCAGCCAGCCCTCAGGGCTGCCCAGGATGAGGCAGCAGCACTTGCAGGCAGCTGCAGAGGTTGGAACACGGATAAATGATGCAGTGCTGAAGCACCTTGCCAAAATTAAGCACACAGCAGTGCTGGCTGTGTGATCCTACACCTTCCTGACCCGGGGCTAATCACATCTCTGCCATCAGCAGGGCACTTACACCTCATATCCCTGACATTAGGATGACTTATTCCACAGTTTTAGACTTATTTGCTTTCACTCTCCTACAGCGTGTAACATAAGAGAGTGGCAGTGCTCAGCAGTGGCTCCCGGGCATTAGAGCTAAAAGATTCCTAATGAAAACCTGGAGAAGCTGGAGAATCATCCCTGCAGCACTCCAGCTACAAGCTTGAGCACTAAGCTGGCTGCTGGCTCCTGCTGGCTTTATTTTGGGTGACATGCATCCCTGAGAACTCTCTTTGGGCTGGGAATGGGCCTTGGGAGCCCAGAAGCAAGTGGCATCATCCCTGTGGGATTGATCATCCCTGTGGGATCATGACCATCCAGTGCAAGGGGTCACCTCCTCAGCTGACCTTTCCCTCTGGTCTAGAACACCAAATAAACAGAGCAGACCACTCTGAAATGCCATGGCAGGAGCCCAAGACACCTGAAATAACAGAGGGAAGTGACAAGTGCTCCCAAGAGGGGTTTTCCTTCTTTCCCTGCCTGACACTTCACTGATGCCTTTGCACCTTGTTTAATCCCCCTTTGGAAAACCAGAAGCCTCATAGAGAAGGGAACCTGTTTGAAGCTTTTAAAGAGCCATAAATGCAGAGATTAAAAAGCCCAAAACCTCAATGAGCAGCACAAAGTGCCGTGTGCAGTTTCTCTGTTAACAATCAGCCACCACGGTAGGAAACAGAAACCTCCCAAGGTGAATAAACATCTCATTTTCCCCTCCACTTCCAGAAGAATGGCTAGAGCACATCCCGTGGGAGGTCTGTCAATGTAGACACCCAGTCTGAGGGATCCTGCAAGGAGCAGTGTGCAATTATGTGTTTAATTATGAAGTATCATCTTCATTTGAATATTCCCTCTACTACTGCTGTTGTTAAGCCCCTAATTCTTGTTGGATGAGGCTTGGAGCAACCTGGTCTAGTGGAAGGCATCCTTGCCCACAAAAGGATGAGATTTAAGGTTCCTCCCAACACAAACCATTCCATGCTTCCTCACATTCAAGTTCTCCCCATGTTGCTGCTGCTTGCTGCTCCTCCCTGAGCCATTCCCAGCTTCTGGAAGTCCTTTATGAGGTGGGAAGTCCTTTATGAGGTGGGTGTGTGGAGCTGCACTGAGCAGGCGAGCCACAGAGCCCTGGCTGTGGGCTGTGTTCCATTCCCTGATCCTTTTTCCCTGATCCTCTTGCTTTTGAAGAGCTGCAAAGCTGTGCGATGCCATTTCCATAAAATAATTTAGGATGTCCCAGTTCAGAACTCCCCATTTGCATGTGCGGTGACAGGTGCCTGTCCCCACGTGCATCCCTGCCTTTCTCTGCATTGCTTTCTCCAGTTTATTCCTCCTCACTCCATCCCATGAGGTGCTTCCCTTCCTGACCACCCTTTCTCAGCATCACCTGCCTGTCCATTCCATCTTGACTGACCTGCCACACCTTTAATGAGCACAGGGAACAGGGAACCAGCTGCAGATGCCTGCTTGCTGCTTTTCCCCATGCCTTTCCCAGCTCCTGGAAGTCCTTTATGAGGTGGGTGTGTGGAGCTGCATTGAGCAGACAAGCCACAGAGCCCTGGCTGTGGGCTCTGTTCCATTCCCTGATCCTTTCCCCCAATCCTGTTGCTTTTGGAGAGCTTTGGCAGAGCTGTACCAAGCCATTTCCACAGAATAATTTAGGATGTCCCAGCTCAGAACAGAACTCCCCATTTGCATGTGCGGTGACAGGTGCCTGTCCCCACGTGCATCCCTGCCTTTCTCTGCATTCCATTCTTCAGTTTATTCCTGGTCACTCCATCCCATGAGGTGCTTCCCTTCCTGGCAACCCTTTCTCAGCATCATTTACCTTTCCATTCCATCCTGACTGACCTTCCAGACCTTTAATGAGCACAGGGAGCAGGGAACAAGCTGCAGGCACACAGATCTCTGCAGGGCACCACTGCTGCCCTCCCTCCCTCCCTGGGTGAGGGGCTCTTCCTGCCTTTCCAGCATTTACCCATGGGATGACCTTTCCTCTTAGCCCACAGAGGCTAAGCATCCTTAAGTTGCTCCTCTGAAGAAAGTGATCAAAAGCCTTCCAGAAATCTAAGTGGATTTTTGTCCACAGGATTTATCTTGTTTACACGCCTGTGATGCCTTCAAAGATTCTTGAGGACATCTGTGAAGCCTGATACCTGCCCTTTATGAAGGACATCCTGTTCCACTTATCCAGGCACCTGGATAAGTGCAAGAGAGGCTGCTTTGCTCTTGTCCTTTCTTCCTCCCAGTTATCCCAGTTCAAGTTTCCAACTCTCTGGATCTCCATCAGTTGTGCCACATGAGATTTAGATTAGATATTAGAACATTTTTTACATGGAAAGGCTTGTAAAGCACTGGCACAGCTGCCCAGGGCAGTGGTGGAGCCACCATCCCTGGAAATGTTCCAAAAGATGTGGAGATGGGTTAATGGTGAACATGGGAGTGGTGCTGGGTTGATGTTGGACTTGTTGATCTGAGAGGGCTTTTCCAACCTTAATAATTCCATGACTGTAAGAAAGAAAAGGTGGGCACAGAAGGCTCAGAGCAGCCATGACCAAACTGACAGATGGCAGAGATTAATGGGATGTTGGAAGGGAATTCCTCCCTGTGAAGGTTCTGAGGCCCTGGCACAGGGTGCCCAGAGAAGCTGTGGCTGCCCCTGCATCCCTGAAAGTGTCCAAGGCCGGGTTGGACAGGGCTTGGAGCAACCTGGGACAGTAGAAGGTGTCCCTGCCCATGGCAGGGGTGTGACTGGATGAGCTTTAAGCTCCTTCCAACGCAAACCATGCTGGGATTCTGTGATGCACCCTTGAAGTCACAGCACAAGAACTCTTCCAACAGTTTCCCACCGAAAAGAGATGTAGATCCCAGGATTTAACATTCCTACACAGGCTGATTTTAGTAGCCCCATGGCACAGTTTTACCCCACACCCTTCCACCCCTGACACAGAGCACTGCTGAAGGCTGCAGGAGCTGAGCTCCAGAGGGAATGAGTGTGGGAGCAGCCGGGCTTTGCTCCCTGCTCCTCCAGCCCAGATCGCACGTCCATCCACCCCATCCATGGGCACTGCCAAAGCACAGTGTCCCCTTTGGGAATGGCTCCCACAGGACAGCAGCTCAGGGATTGCATCTCCAGAGCAGCTCCCCCAGCTCTCCCCCAGCAGAGCAGCGGGCAGTGCTTCCGCAGGCGGGGAGCAGTTCATTATCCTCGGGGCTCAGCAGAGCACGTTCCCATGGAAACTGGGAGCCTTTTCATGTCTGTTGACAGCTTTGGAGAGTTTTTTCTCTCAAATGCTTGGACACAGAACAGGTGTCTCCAAGCCAGGCAGTGAGCAGATAGTGCAGAGCCAGCGCAGGCCGATAATGAGACAAGTGTTTGTCTGAGATGAAACATTTTCACCCGGCGAGGGAGCTGGGCTGGAGCAGCACAATCCCTGCTGCAGGGACACAGAAACCATGGGGAGGGGGGACAGGCTGCCCACACACCCATCACAGCACGCTGGGAGCGGGGATGTGGCTCCTGCTGCCTTCCCTGCACCCCACAAGCACCGTGGCAGGGCTGGGAATCGGCATCAGCATCCCCGGAAATCACCAGCATCCACCAGCAAATCCCCATCAGCGCTGGGAGGGCTGGCAGGATGCTCCTTAACCTGGCTGAGCAGCAGGAGTGAGCTGTTTGCAAAGCAGCCTCTCATGCAGGGCTAGATTGTCAGTGAGCTGGAGTGAAGGGAAAGGATGGAATAACAAATGTGCAGCGGCCACGTCTCCCCTCGCTCAGGGCAGCCACGGGGGCCAAACTGGAGCGAAACACCAAATATCCACCTCCTCTGTTTTGTTTCTCCCACAGCTCAGGTTGTTCCAGGGCCTGAGTTCAGCCAGGAGCACTGAGTCATTCTGCACAGAAAGATCCATAATTGTTAATGTGGTGTTACATCAAAAATCATGTCCAGGACATATCCATGTTTCCATGTCAGGTGCTCCGAGAGCAGCCCGTGCCAGATTTAAATTGTCTGTGCAAATTGCATTGTGCTCACACATTGTGCTACAGCCTCATTACCCAATTGCCTCCTATTTTTTCCCCCTCAAACACCTGCCTTGTTTGTGGAATGGATAATTGTTCACTGCAGACTTTTATCACCCTAATTATTATTTACTACACAACATCCAAACCCTGTCTCAACAGAGAACTGCTCATTTCCTCTCCAATGTGGCTCAACTTTTCTGAACAATGTAGTTGAAAATATTTCATTTCTCAGCACATCATGTATAAATGATTCCAGATAGAAATGATTTTATATATAAATTCATTTCCCAGCAATGTCACATATAAAAATGAGAAGCTGAGGAGTCAGAGATTAAAGCTCAAGCTCCTGAATATACCAAGCAGTTGTTTGCTATTCCAGGTGTCACCAGGCTGACGAACTCCAGAGCATTTATCATCCTTCAGCCCTGCCTGCACTGAGTCAAACCTCCTGTAAACTCCTGACAAGTTATCTGCAGCTCCCCACATCAGCCCTGGATCTGCATTCCCAAGGTGAGGATCCTTCAGCTCCTTGTCCTGCATCATAGAGGATGCATGGACACAGATTCCCATTTTCCCTTAACCCTGGGAAGCTGCTCCAGCCCTGACACCTCTGCTCTGTGCCCTGCACAACCCACACCCTGGTCCTGCACAGTGCAGGGATCACACATCCCCAAATCCATCCCAAATCCAGAGCTGTCCCGAGGATGGAGCTGCTGGAGGATGAAACAAAGTCTCCATTTCATCTTTTTTATCCAAATGGAATGAGAAAGGCACAGAGCTGGAGTTGTTTTCTGAATGACAGAACTGCTCGGGGTCAAGTGAAAGGTCTCATTTTTAGATCAACCCTCCTTGTTTCAAACTCCTTAGTGTGAATTTCATTCCAATTCAAAGGAAAATCAACCCCACAGCCAGGGTGCAATGAGGAATGGTCATGGTAAGAGGCCTGCGCTGCCAGGATTAAAGGTATTTTGGACATCAATACAATTTCACATGGAAAAAAAATATCACTTTAATCCAAGCCTTATTTTATAACAGCAGCTGGTGCAAGGAAAGTTTCTAAGCCTCTCTCATTGCAAGCACTCAGCAAGGTGCAGAATAAATAATATGTGGCCATGTTAGTGGAGGGTGTGCAAGAAAACACCTGCATAGAGCAGATAAAATAAAGATCTGTCAAAAGGTGCCTAAATCCAGGCAGGTGAGGCCACACCTTGAGTGCTGTGTCCAGTTTTGGGAATCTCATGACAAGGACCTTGAGGGGCTGGAGCATGTCCAGAGATGGGAAAGGAGCTGGGGAAGGGAATGGAGCACCAGGAGTGGCTGAGCGAGCTGGAAAGGGGCTCAGCCTGGAGCAAAGGAGGCTCAGGAGGGCCTTGTGGCTCTGCACAACTCCTGACAGGAGGTCGGGGGTGGTCGGGCTCTGCTCCAGGGAACAGGGACAGGACAAGGGGAAATGGCCCCAGGCTGTGCCAGAGGAGGTTCAGGTTGGACATCGGGAGGAATTTCTCCATGGAAAGAGTGCTCAGGCCTTGGCAGGGGCTGCCCAAGGAGGTTTGGAGTCCCCATCCCTGGAGGTGTCCAAGGAACTCCTGGATGTGGCACTCAGAGCTCTGGGCTGGTGACAAGGTGGGGATTGATCACAGGTTGGACTCAATGATCCTGGAGGTGTTTTCCAGCCTTAACAATCCTGTGGTTCTGTGATTTTAAGTCCCTGTCCTCAATAGGTCAAATTTATCACACTTTTCACCCCAGGAGTTCCTTTTTTTTGCATTTCACTGGAACCTTTCTGTATCCCAGCCTGAAAGTCACTGGGAAATCAGAGGCAGAGAGCACACCACAGGGATCTCCTCCATGTGGGCACCCTTGGATCAGAGGTTGAGTGTTTCAGGTCGGTGACAGGCCCCACACACCTTTCCTGGTCCCCAGAAGAAGTTTCATGCCTGTTTTGCTTGCAGTGGGACATCCGGAGGATGCTGCACTGTGTTCCTGCTGTCACAATGACAGAGAGAGAATGGAGTCAATGCATGCAAAACACTGGGAAGAGAGAGCCAAAAGTGAGAAAAACAACAAAGTCATCCCTGAAAAAACAAGACTGAAAGGAAGATGAATGGTATGAGCAGTGAGGACATGGAAAAAGAAAAGAGGGAACACCTGGAGATGAAAGATGGGAAGAGCTTCTGTAAAATTGGCTTTTTGCTCTGTTTGGGGTAACAGGGGGTTTGTGTGCCCTGCACTGACTGCAGAAACCATTTCTCAGCTTTCACCCAAGGTTTTTTCCCTCCACCTCCAGCCCCCCAGTGCTCTGAAAGCCTCTTCCCTATAGCCAGGCAAACCAGAGGCAGCTTCTTCACAGCCAATCACTCCACATTCCTCTTCTCCATTTGGGATCTGCTGCACCCCAGAACCTCCAGGGGTGCTCAGCCCCACCAGCCCTGCTCACTGGCACACCTCTGAGCAGCTGCACATTCCATGCTCCTCTCCTCTCCCACTGCCATCCCCAGAGCTGGGTTACACCACAGCTTCCCATGGTGGGTGTTGGGAGAAGGGAGAAGGGCTGGGAAGCTGCTGGGTCTCCAGCATTTCCCAAAATCCCACTGCAGGCTGCCCATGGGAGCTGGTGCAGCTCCACACTGTGCAGCACATCGGGAATGTGCTCTGCCTGGAGAGGGATGGATTTGGATTTGTTTTCTCTCTCAGATCCACTTGAGGATGGTGCGTCCCATCCCTGCCATCCCCAGCTCTCTGGTGACCAAAAGCACACAACAAACCTCAATCCCACTCTTCTGGAATGAGAGCCAGAGCTCTGAACCCTTTCCAAAGGAGACTTACAACATATCCCTGGTTCATGAGATGAATTCCCTTCTGCTTATTATTCAGCTCAGCTATGGTTAAACCAATTTAGGCTACACAACATAAGAGTTATTAAAAAAGATCTGTGCCTGTCAACTTTTCATTACATTACTGCTCGACATTCACCTTGTACAAAATAAAAAAAAAAAAAAAAAATAAGGAGAAGAAAAAAGAAACACCAAAAAAACTGAGGAGACTTTAAAATTAAACTATGTAAGTGTAAACCAGGCACGGAAGAGGAAGAAATTAAAACACTATCACTGGAACACAGCTTGCACCTCTCTCCTCCAAAGCCCCAGCCAGCCCAAGGGCATCAAGAGCAATGCAAGGAAGCAGAGCCCTGCCGTGTTGGTGTGTTTGCCTCTCTCACGGATCTCTGCTGAGGCATTGGTGCCCTCTTGGAGGGGTCACATCCTCAGGGAGAGGCTGCACTGGGCACAACTGGTGCCCTCCACACCCCAGGAGGAGCTTCCCTCCTCCTCCCCGCATCCCAGGCAGCAGAGCAGGAGGCAAGCGCTGCCCCTCTGTGCCCCAAAGGGCTCGTTTTCCTTCCGAACTGAGCAAGCACAACAGCCAAATTGCTGTTCTTTATGGCTCACCTGATGTTTATTGTCTCGCAGAGCACCGCACTAAAGCTGCTGCGCAGGGCTGGGTCATCCCGCTCTGTATCCCGGCTGGAAGTGTCCATCCAGCTGCACGGACAGCTGGCTGCAGCTGCTTCCGGAGATGCAGCTCCAATCTCTGCTCTCCGGGACCAGGGACAGCACCCAGGGGATGGCTGGAGATCTTTATGTTGGATATCAGGGAAAGGTTCTTCCCTCAGAGGGTGCTGGGCACTGCCCAGGCTCCCCAGGGAATGGGCACAGCCCCAAGGCTGCCAGAGCTCCAGCAGCATTTGGACAATGCTCTCAGGGATGCACAGGGGTGGGGTTGTAGGGGTGTCTGTGCAGGGCCAGGTCGGACTGGATGATCCCTGTGGTCTGGTCCAGCTCAGGATATTCCATGGGTGTTTGATCAGCCAGGAAAGGCCAGCCCAGGGCTCGCAGATGGGAGCAGGGGGAGCTCACATCGAGGTGCCTCTCATGCACCAAAGCTTAAGAGAAGGAAGACTTGGAGTGCATGCAACACTCTTCCTAAGCCTCAGTCTCCCCAGGGAGATCATTCCTGCAGGAGTGCCAACAACCCCATCTTCCCACTCAGGAAGCAAAGCAGAAGGTGGAAAGGGGTTCTCCAGGGATGAAGGACAAAGCCAGCCCAGCACAGAGCCCTGAGCACTGCCCTTCCCCTGGCCAGAAGCCACAGGGCTCTGCAAGCACAGCCTTGCCCTGTTCTACTCAAGGGTTATTTGTCACAGACATCTTTTATGAAAAATCCTTTCCTTAGGATTTTTTCCTCCTGAGAAGCTGAGAGGCCTCAAGAACAAAATGTAAACAATGGTTATCGGCTGCTGTGGAATGCAACAGGTGCATCTGTGATTGGGCTCATGTGGTTGTTTCTAATTAATGGCCAATCACAGTCAGCTGGCTCAGACTCTGTCCGAGACACAAGCTTTTGTTATCATTCTTTGTCATTCTATTCTCAGCCAGCCTTCTGATGAAACCTTTTCTTCTATTCTTTTAGTATAGTTTTAATATAATATATATCATAAAATAATAAATCAAGTCTTCTGAAACATGGAGTCAGATCCTCGTCTCTTCCCTCATCCTAAGATCTCTGCAAACGCTGTCGCAGTTATTTATCTGCATTTATGCCAGATGAAATCCAGGTTTAGCCCCTCTAAACATCCTAGCTTGCAGGAAAAGGGACTCAGTTTGCTCTCTGTCATCTCAGAAGGCAAATGAAGGAGGCAAGAACTGCATATTTTGGTTATTGGTTGTTCCACTCCAGCGAAGCTCCACAATTGGGGAGAGCGGGAGGCGCCTGCTCGGAGCAAACACACAGCTGTGAACACAGCGACAGGATAATCCCCGTGGGGAATTACAGCTCTGCAGGGCAGGGGGGAAATCCACACCTCCTGGGCATGAGAAAGGAGACAGAGCAGAGAAATAAAGATGGAGAACTCCAAGCTTTTCATCAAATCAGATCACTCAGCTGAGCAGAACAATTCCAAGCAGCCACACGGGCAAGTTCTTCACGGTGATTGTTTCACCAAACACCGGGACCAGAGCTTGCTTTAAAAAGCTCAAAAAACGTTTCCAGGTATTTGATAATGAACCCACCTACCTGGTGGAGCCTTTCCCCCCTCCCTGGGCTGTGTTCAGGCAGCAGGTTTTTGTTGGCACTGCCTCTTACAGGTCCTCACGGGTTTAAGGAGAGATAAAGCAAAAATAAAGCTTTTGTTTGCAATGAAATTGGCCATCAGAGACCTGATCCTCCAGCCCTACTGCCTACAAGCAGCTTTTCCTCACTTGGCAATTCCTGCTGGAGAAGCACATGGAAGGCTGTGGGGCTGGGATTGTGCTTTTCCCAATAAGGGAGGGAGCACAGGCTTCAGCAAACACCCCAGAGGTGGCATCAGGAAAGGTACTGTGTGCTAAATGTGAATCCAGGGCTGCATTCCAAGCATGCATCCAGGACTTGGGATGAAGCAGCTCCTACTTGTCTCTCTGCAGGAAGAGACCTGTACCCTCATTTGCAGGACTAAAGCTCCATCAGAGCTCAGAGGACAGAAATGCTCTTGGAGGGAGGGGACAGGCAGGTTCCAGTGGGAATTATGCTGAGATGAGCTGGATTCCACAGGGATGTGAGCATTCTATGGCATCCCATGTGTGAAATATACCCCAAGGGACATCCACAGGAGCTCATCCTGGGCTTGGGGACTCTGTGGGGCTAAGCCTCAAAGGGATGAAGGGTCAGCAGGAGTTTGAGGTGTCACAGTGTAGGAGCATCAGGGGGTAGAACGGTCGGGATGGACGGAGATGAGAGATCTCTGAAGCCAGGTCGTGGAACTTGGGGTTTATTGCAAAGGGCCTGGGTGCAGGGCCCTGCTGGGATTTGGGGTTTATTGCAAAGGGCCTGGGTGCAGGGCCCTACCTGCTGGGATTTGGGGTTTATTGCAAAGGGCCTGAGTGCAGGGCCCTGCTGGGATTTGGGGTTTATTGCAAAGGGCCTGGGGGCAGGGCCCTGCTGGGATTTGGGGTTTATTGCAAAGGGCCTGAGTGCAGGGCCCTGCTGGGAGCTGCCAGGCACAGCTCAGAGCAGGCCTGAGAGAAGAGAGGGGGAGAGAGGATGAGAGGGGAAGAGAGTAAAGGAGTAAAAAAGGTAAGAGAGTGAGGTTCCCGTTACAATACAATAAATCTTCTTTTGTGTTGAATATTCTAATTTTCACTAACCAATCTAGTACAAGATACAAATCCTATAGCATTTCCATACAGCCTATAAGAATCATTACATTACCATACTGCGTCACATTTTAAACCCTAAAAACTCCTCTTTGGGCCCCTTCTGCCAAGCTGGCAGGGTCTGCTCTGACCCTTGGACCTGTCTGCAAGCAGAGGGTGTTGCTCCATCAAAAGGGGATTACCTTCGGCCAGCCACACCATTGTTTTCCAGCTGTTCAGTAACTGAGGTATCTCAAAGCTTGCTTTCATTTTAATCTTGCTTATAGTTTCCATATTCTCAAAATCTTTTGCCAGACAATCATATTTATAAGGCTTTCCTGTTTCAGCTTCCCCAGCATCACAGGACCTCCATAATTTTCTCTGGAGGGTTTTTTAAGCAGCTTCCTCTGCCCATGATTTGGGTCTTTTGCCTGTGCCTAGGAAAAAGGAATCACTGTTGCTTTGTTAGCAGGAAGAGTGAGAAAAGGTTTCTGTTTCTCCTCTGGAATAGGGGATGGGGGGTGATCACTCCCCTCTTCATTCCCCAGGAGAGGAAAGATCCCTGGAGCTGGCTCTGTGCTCAAGGGATGAAAGTCTGGGACTGCAGCATCCCCAACAGTCTATTCCTGAGGGCCTATCCATACACCAGAGGGAAAATTTCTGTGGAGAATTAGCCCAGTGCTGGAGCAGAAACAGCAATTCCTCAAGCACCAAAAGCACCTAAAGATTTAAATGCTGCAAGCAATTGCCAGGAAGCACATTTAATTGGAATAATACTCCCACTGAGCAGATAACAGGATAAACTTCACAAAATAAGATAATGAATGAGGAAGATTTACAGCCAATATTTTGGTCGGGTGTTTTGTTGCATTTCTACACAGTCTGTGTGCTCACAAATGTTAATTTTCTCCTATTCTGTGTGCTCACAACTGTTGATTCCCTTAGGAAAGCAGATCCCAGAGTCTTCCACAGCATCTGATTAGCAGGGAAAGGGTTGTTAATGTCTGTGGTTCCACTCCAAACTGGAAAAAACCTGCCCCATTAAAGGAGAGCCCTGAGAGAAAGACAAAGGAAGATATTTCTGGCCTGGAGAGTTCCTGCCTAAAAAAAACAAACCAAAGCTACATCCCAAAGGCACAGATCCACCAGGTTTTCCTCCAAAAAGCAGAACTGGCCTTTGTGAGGATGGAACCAGCCAGAGGTAGGAACAAGTTCTCTCAGATTCATCAGATGATTTTCTTTCAAAAGAATATTGAAAATCTGTATTTTAGAGCAAACCCAACATGATTTCTGGATTACTGCTGTAACCTGCAGCTCTTGTCTGGGAATTGTTTCACTCACATCCACACTTGAGAATTTTGAATTCCAAGAAACCCCAAATCCAAAGGCAAAATCAAGAGGTCTCCTCAGCGACACAATGAGGATCCCTGTGAAAGAAAGGAGAAACTTCCCCATCTGCAACTCCTCACTCATATCCAGTTGCGCTTGTATTTTCCAGCTTTAGCTGTTTAACTTGTTTCCCACCTATATCATATATATATATCTCATATATATATATATAATATATCAAATGTCTCAGTATTGCTCAGGGTAGGGAATGGCTGCCATTTCCTGTTCACAGGCAGGAAAATAAAGGATAAATCCACAGCCTTGTGGAGGTTCTGGAGCTCACCATGTACAAAACTTCTGCTTCAATCCATCATTTATCTCATCTTGCCATGAAACTGCAGCTCTTACAGTGCCATAAAGCCACCTCAGCTGACAAAAAACCCAAGAAGCACCTGGGAAGCTCCAAGGCTGCCATGGGAGGGATCACTTTCCAGCCCCACATAATGCCAAATGTTTAGTGCTGAGAATGAAGGGGCTTTCCAAGGCTCTCCCAGCAAGAAGCATGAGTTCAGTAGGGGAACTAAATTCCATGCAAGCACATATCTATTCCTAAGGAATTGGCACTGAGCAATAAAAGCAACAGGTGTGGAAAAGGAACTGGGAAAACTGCTATATAGGAAAGACAACTGGGTGGGAAATGTTTCCTGATCCTTTTGTTCAAGGGGAACATTTGTGCACCTGAGTTCCAGCTGCCTTAATCCCTGGTTTGGTTTTCATCAGCTCTTGGACATTTTTCTGGCTTTAGCATTAAATTTTTCTGGCATTGCCATAAATCCTGGGAATTGTGAGGAATCTGTAAGAGCATGTACATGAGCCACCTGGGACAGTGGGAGGTGTCCCTGCCCACAGCAGGGGGTGGAATGGAGGAGATTTAAGATCCGTTCCAAGCCAAACCATTCCATGATTCTGTGATCCCAGGAACATCAGAAAGGGGATATAAAGAATCCCATTGGATCTGCCTCAGGGCAAACCATGCTAAAATCTTCTCCTGTCCCCTCTTCCCTGCTCAGAATCCAGCTGGGTCCTTCTTACTCTGTGCTTTCTGCTTCCTGCAATTCCAAGCACCCAGATAAGGCTCCAGAAGCACTCGCTATATTTTATCTCCAATGACCAATAATAACCAAGGTCAAAATCAAGCAGCTGACCCAGATCCAACCTCCCTTGTATCTCCCTGCCTCATTGCCTCCCCATTTCTCTCTAATGTCAGCTGGAAATAGATCTTTTCCTGCCTTGGCCACAGCTGTTAATTTGTGTGTGTGTGTGTGTTGTTATTTATTATTTAGCACAGCAAGCACCTCATGAAGCTGCTCTCATGAAAGGCACTACATAAAAGGAAGCTGCCTCTGAATATTTTAGGAACCCAACGTTCTGCTATTGATATTCTAATTCCATTTGTTTGAGAATCAAGTCAGGCCCCAACAGGTTATCCAACAAATTAATAAATGTTGCGGCTTTTGTCTTCCAGAGGGTTTGCAGCTCCTGGGATTTGCACTTTCATGTTTTTCCTCTGGTAAAGTCTGCTGTGTTTGTTTGTTCAAGAGAGGAGCCCTGATGTTCTCCTGTGATCCCCTGACTCCAACAGCTGGGGCTTGAAAAGCAAACAAACACTGCAGGATACTGAGGGAAACTGGAAAATCAGGGATTTGCCACTGTGCACCTCCCTGTGGTCAATGGGATTTCCCATCCTTCTTATGATGTTCCTGGCATCACAGAGTCATGGAATGGTTTGGCTTGGAAGAGATCTTAATCCCATCCAGTGCCACCCCCTGCCATGGCAGGGACGCTTTCCACTATCTCAGGTTCCTCTAAGCCTCATCCAGCCTTGGGACATTTCCAGGGATAGTACAGCCACAGCTTCTCTGGGCAGCCTGTGCCAGGGCCTCAGCACCCTCACAGGGAACAATTCCTTCCCACTATCCCATCTAACCCTGCCCTGTGGCAGTGGGAAGCCATTCCTTGTCACCCCATGCTCCCATCACTCCACTCATGTTCCAGCTTGGGACCTTGCAGAAGTTTCACATCCCTTAACATCTTGGGAGGACCTTAGAGCTGGACCCACTCTCACAGACATATTTTATGAAAAATCCTTTTGCCAGGATCTTTTTTCCTGAGAAGCTGGGAAGCTTCAGCTTCTCCATGTTTTGCTGCTTTGGAATGTGATTTGGAGAATCGTTTACCCAGCATGTGAAATTGTTTTTACTTGATGACCAATGACAGCCACCTGTGTCGAGGCTGTGAGCAGTCACAAGATTTTATTATCATTCCTTTCCTTTCCTTGCTTGCCTCCTGATGAAATATTTTCTTCTATTCTTTTAGTGTAGTTTTAATATATCATTTTCTTTTAATATAATATATATCATAAAATAATAAATCAGCCTTCTGAAACATGGAGTCAAGATTCTCATCTCTTCCCTCCTCCTGGGACCCCTGTGAACACCACCACAGACCCACCTGCTCCAGAGGGGGATTTGGGAGCCAGGACATTCCTGCTATGTAGGGACTGTCCTGGGACAGCCTTTGCCTGCTGTCCTTGGTACAAGTTATTCCAGAGCAGGATAACCAGAATTAGCCTGTGGATTTGGTCCTTGGCTGTGCTGCCTCAGCTCTCCCAGATGATCCTCCCAGGCTTTCCAAGCTCCTCACTTCCTAGGCCTCCTCCTTGGTGGGAGATAATGCCCCAAGATTTCCCCACGCTTGCTGTCCCCCATTCCAGCTGCTGGGACATTCCCTGTTTCAGGAAGCAACTGGGAGCTGTCATCTCCATGGAAATGAGGTGCTGAAAACAAAGCGGGGACAGTTCTGTGCAGTGAGACCTTGGAAAAGCACCAGGACACACTCCTGATCTCTCCAGCACTCCCACCTCAACCACAGGGATTTTTCCCAACAAAGGACATGAGATACTGTTTTCAATTAACAGGAGTTCCTCGGCCTCTTTGTGACCTAAAATTTCCCCTGAATGGAAGTAGAAAACCTATTTGTTTAACCTGGACATTTCAGCCTCCTCAGAAGAGAAATAAATGCTGTCTCCTCCTCAGTCCGAGTCTTATTCAGACTTTCATCTTGTGCACAAAAAAAGGGAGGGAAAGTGGGAAAGATTCTTCAGGGAATTAACAAAAAACCCTCCACAGTAAGTAAAAAATCTCTGTATATCCTAAACATCAGTGTGCAGCTCTGCAAAAAGCTGTGCCTTGTCTTTTCTTTTCCCTAGGAAATAGTTCATGGATACCCAATCCTCAAGTGGCCCAGCCACAGCATCCATCCTCCCAGGAAGGCTGAGTTAACCTGGAGAAAAGCAGGAATTAGATCACTGAATTCACTTTTCCCCAACAAAGACAAAGCCATTTCAGTGGCAAACGGGCAGAAAAACCACAGGAGTGGTTGCAGTGCAGATCTGCCCTTCCCATGGAGAGCCCAAACAGCACCAGAGCATCCGTGGGGGCAGTGCCAGCTCCGAGGATAATGCCAGGAATAATGTCCCCTCACAGGAGATAATGCCAGGAGTAATGTCCCCTCAGCTGTACATAAGGAAGTTGCAGCTCCACAGAGAGGCTCGGGGGCCACCAGAAAGCACAAGTGTTAAAGTGGAGCTTTCAGCTCCTCAAATTACTGCCTTAATTTATGTGCACTAAAGTGCACCAGGCAACGTGTTCCACACTTAGATTTTAAAAGGATTTTTCCCACTTTGCCTCTTGTCCTCTCCTTTAACCTCCCAGTAAATTCCCATTGGCTGCTGCTACCATGCAAGCCTGAAATTTTAATTCCCTTCCACATCTCCACAGCCCCGTTTCTCTGTGGGTGCAGATATTGTGAAATTAGCAAGAAATGGGGAAAATCACATTGGAAAAATTTCACCTTGAGGGTTTTTATCTCCCCACCTATCACAGGAGTAATGGAGCAGACGACAGGAAGATTTTAATGCTGATTTAACATCTATCTATTTATGCTGCTGCATATATGTATTTATTTGTGTTTCTCCCTGAGCTCAGTACGTCCACAGGAGCCAGGAAATGGAGCTGATTAATAGAGCTCCTTCCTCCAAATGCACAAAGTAAATTCAGCCTAAATGATAATCAGTGAGTTTGATTTTATTCTTCCCTTCAGTATCAAGTGGAGAGAAGTGTTGGAAGGAGTGTTTTGGATAGAGGAATACTGATGGAGCCATCCTTCCACAGTCCATCCTTTTCCTTCACATTGCAATTCTTCTCCATCACAAAAGCTGGAGGGCTGCTGGTAATGTTGGTCAGCAGGTTAAATATTTATAACCTCTATAAAAATATATGCTAATTTGAAAATAGTAAACTAAGCTCAGGACATGGCTTGGGGCAAATTTAAACAAAGCCATCAAAGCAGGAGCTGTGTTTTATAATAAAGCTGTAGGGAGAGCACAACAGGTATAACTCTGAATTTCTTTGAGTTAAGGACAAACACTAAACCCAAGACACTGTTTGCATATCAAGGGGATTCCCAGGAGCAAGGAATGAATCCACCTCTGAGCCAGCGCTGCAGCCCTTTCCTAGAATCCCAGGGTGGTTTGGGATGGAAGGACCTGAAAGCTCCTCCAGTCCCACCCTCCCCTTGCCAGGTTGTCAGGGACACCTTCTACTATCCCAGGCTGCTCCAAGCCCTGTCCAGCCTAGCCTTGGACACTTCCAGGGGTCCGGGGCAGCCACGGCTCCTCTGGGCACCCTGTGCCAGGGCCTCAGCACCTCACAGAGAATAATTCCTTCCCAATATCCCATCTAGCCCTGCTTTCAGTCAGTTTGAAGCCATTCCCCTTTGTGCTGTCACTCCAGACCCTTGGAAATTGTCTCTCTCCATGGTTCCTGTTGATTCCTTCAGGCACTGAAAGGCCACATTTAGGTCACCTGGAGCTTCTCTCCTCCAGGCTGAGCACTCCCAGCTGTGCCAGCCTTTCCTCCCAGCAGAGCTGCTCCATCCCTCTGCTCACCCTGGTGCCTCCTCTGGGCTCTCTCCAGCAGCTCCAGCTCCTTCCTGTGCTGGGCCCCAGGGTTGGGGCAGCTCTGCAGGTGGGGTCTCACCTGAGCAGGGCAGAGGGGCACAATCCCAACCCCTTTGCTGCTGCCCACCCTGGGATCAGCCCAGCACAGGGCTGGACTGGGATGGGGCCAGTGACACTTTGGGTGGAGGAAGGAGTGAGGGAAGGGAGATGTGTGTTAACCTCACCTAGGGAAAGGCTCTATTAAAGATTAAAAACCTCAGGACTTTGTGCTGGAAGAACCTGGAGACCCAGAAGTTGAGCCTTGTCCATAGTCTGTGGCAGGAAAAGCGATTTGAGCAGTCAGGGCAGCAGTGGAAGAAGCACCAAGGGTCAAACCCAGAGGGATTAAAACCCTCTGGATTAAACACCAAAGGATTAAAGCCCTCTGGGTCAAACACAGAGGGACTAAACCCCTCTAGATCAAAACCAAAGGATTAAACACAGAGGGATTAAATACCTTCCTCAGCCAAGCACTGCAGGAAGCCCCAGCCACAAGCACATTAACTGCAAGGCCACCCCAAGATTTTTTTAGGACTTTGAGCCAATAAAAAGGGATCCTCTCACAAAAGTCCAGGAGCTTTTGGCCATGTGCATGGTTTGGGGCTCTGTGTGCAGTGCTGGGGAGATTTGTCCATCACTGCCCAGGAAACCCCCGCCCCACAAACAGCTGGAGCTCTGGACTCCCCTTCCTTGATATTCAAATCTTCCTGAGGGGAGAATATCCTCAACCCACGGGTGCTGTTCAGGATGAAAGGTTCCTGGATGCCTTTCCCCTCCCTGCTCCCACAGAAGCTGGTGGGCAGTCCCTGTGCCCTGTCACATTTCCATAACACCAATGACAATCTGAAATGTCCCTTGTACGGGCAGTGCTGTGTTTGCTTTGCTGCCTGCTGCTGTTGAGGTAACAGATGTTTTCATTGAGCTGCTCACAATAACCCCTGGGCCTTTCCCCTGAGTGGTTCCAGTTAATTTAAAATGCAGCAATGTGGATGAGGAGGTTGGATTTTGCCTTCCAATGCACATTAACTTGCATTTGTCAACATTTAATTTCATCTGCCACTGCCTTGCCTGCTCACCTGCCTGGATAGAGCCATTCACAGCTTTTCACAGCTTGAACTATATAACTAAATAAATTTCACTAAATAACTGTGGGCAGCTACTATTTATTCCATCTTTTTCTCCCCTCTAATTCTGGATTATATTTATAAAAGCCTGGCCGAAGCTTTCAGATTCACTCCTCTTCTACAGCCACACTGAAAATTGGTTGTTCTTTTTTTGTTTAACTCACGGCTGCTTCCTAACCTGTGCTGGTAATTCCTTTATTTAAGGCTGCCCTCTTGTTCTGCTGCCTCCTTTTCTACTGGGATCTTATCTTTAGATCCCTCTGAAGTCTCTTCCCATGGATATTCCCTGCATAGCGTTTTCAGCAAAATCTATGAAGAGGCAATTAGCAGCAGCCTCTGCCTCCTGTCTATTCCCAGATTAAATTCTCTCACCAATTTCTACTTCCAGTCCCTTATACAATCACTTGGTAGGAGCTCTTTTTCCTCTTTATTCAGTGGGAAAGAAAGGATTTAGAGTGCAAAAGCAACTCCAGACACAGCATTTCCCTTGCCCTCTCTTCTGAGGTTTCCAGAAAACCCACAAAGGGAGCAGCCACTGTGTCCAGACCTGGCCCCTCAATTTGGGAAGGACATGGAGGGGCTGGAGCATGTCCAGGGAAGGGAACAGAGCTGGGGAAGGGAATGGAGCACCAGGAGAGGCTGAGGGAGCTGGGAAGGGGCTCAGCCTGGAGAAAAGGAGGCTCAGGGGGGACCTTGTGGCTCTGCACAATTCCTGACAGGAGGGGACAGCTGGGGGTGGTGGGGCTCTGCTCCCAGGGAACAGGATGGGAAGGAATGGCCTAAAGCTGTGCCAGGGAGGGCTCAGGTTGGACATCAGGAGGAATTTCTCCATGGAAAGGGTGGTCAGACATTGGAAGGGGCTGCCCAGGGAGGTTTGGAGTCCCCATCCCTGGAGGTGTCCAAGGAATACCTGGACATGGCACTCAGTGCCCTGGGTTGGTGACAAGGTGGGGATTGGGCACTGGTTGGGTTTGATCATCTTGGACATCTTTTCCAACCTCAGTGGTTCTGGGATTCTCTCATATCAGGATAATTGCTAAGAAAAGGCAGATCCCATGTCTAATCCCCTCCCAGTTTCCCAGAGATCTTGTCCAGCCCTGAGGAGCCCAATTTTGAGGACCAGCAAAGATTTGCTGTGCCCTTTCTTTGCCAGACACTTGCCAGATTTCAGCTCCAACATCCCCACCTCTGGATAGACACAGCACAGCAGCCAGGGATACACAACTGGAAAGGTGCAATTTGCAATTTACTCCCCCAAAAAGGGAAAGAAGGGAAGACTGGGATGAGCCTTTTTAAGGAATGGGACTGGATCAGCTCACAGGTCTGCACAGAGGGTGGGGCACAGCCAGGGAAGAAGACAAAGGAATAAGATGTTTTCCTGCTGAACTCAGCTATTCTCCTCCTCTCCCACCAGCTCTGCCCCACACCAGACTGTTCAGGCACAAACCTCTGAGGATTTCCAGGCACAAACCTTCATTTTCAATTTGCATTTCCATATTTAAATTCGAGGAGGAAGAAAAGAAACCCCAAATCCAGTGCTTCCTGAAATCCACCAGGGAAACCTGTCATAGCAGCTTTGACCCCTGGGCACAACTATGAATTCTAAGCAACCTTTTATTTCTCCTTAAAAATCAAATGCAAGCTCTGGGAGGCAAGGAGCAACAACGTTCACTGCAAACTCCACATCCTTGTCAGAAACTCTTTATAACAGACTCAGGATTTGCACGCGCTCTGGCCAGAGGAAATTGCTGCTCCAACCCTGCTCCCTTCAAACCCTCAAGCTCTCTGTAAAATCACTAACATGGAAATAGAGAAGAAACCCAATATTTTGGCAGTTGGAAAATGTCTTCCTCCAACCACAGGAAGGCATTTCCCTGTTGATTCCTGTGTTGTCATAAAAGCAGCAACACCACTTTGACAGGTTTTGCTTTATCTCTGCAGAACCTCATGAATCTGCTTCCAAATCCTCCTTTCCAAAAGTGTGAGCACCAAGAAATTCTCTTTTGAGTCTGGATAGTCAAGGCCACTGCTATTCCTCAGCTACATTCCCCTCCTCTTCCTCCTCCTTTTGTGAACTGGGGAGAAGGAGCATAGCAAAAAATTGCTGTTGATTATTTTAATTATTGGGAGCATGAGGACCCTGGGGATTATGACCTACATACATTTATTACCCACATCCAAACAGCTTCCATGCTGACTGCAGCAAACAGCAGAGAGCAGGAGGATCTGGAGGAGGGAAGAGGAAGGAAGCCATCATCCCCTTGCATCTCACACTCACGGACACCAAGCTGTTGGAAAAGAACCCAAGCAAAAATGCACCAAAATGTCCCCAGGGGACCCTCAGCACTTTCTAGTTTCCCAGCTTTTGGAGGTCTGGCAAGATCTTCAGCCAGAACTGTCCCAGAATTTTTATGAGACCTTGTCCAAGCCCTGTAAAATGATGCCAGGGGAGAATGGTGCTTCTACAAGGAGGTTTAGCTGACCATGGAAAGGAAGGCAAAGAAGGTGGAATGGGATGGGATCTGTGAGGTCCTGGCCGGCTGTCTCAAGGATCACAGGCTCATCCAGCTTTCCCAAAGTCCTCAAGAGCTTCTGAAATCTTGTTCGTGGATTGAAGCCATGAACATATCTGTGACCACAGAAGTGGATGCAAGATTCACCTCTGGGTGCAGGAAGGGAGCTTTGTACTTGTGTTGGTTCATAACTGGGAAAATACAATTTATCTTCTGTTCCCCCTCTCTGTTAGCATTCCAACCCTCTCCATGGAGGGATCAGCTACCTTCTCAAGCACAGACAACTCCCAAACCCTGCTGAAGTTCCTGCAGAGCAAGCAGAGAGTGACTGCTGCCCTCGTTAGGAAGGACAAAGCCTTCTCAGCAGTGGATAAAGAAGCAGCTCACGCTGGGGTTTGCAGGGGAGGACACACAGGGCTCATTCCAATGCTAACCAGATTACTGAGCTTGCTAAAGGCTATCTCTGAAGGGATAGTTGGAATTAGTTGATAGTGATTTAATTTGTGTTGCAGATTGCTAATTAAGCCTGTGAAGAGGACAAAAAACATTAATCCATTTAGTTAAGGAGATACAATGAGAGATGTGGCAATGCTGGAGTCATTCACAGACAGGAATAAGTATAAAGATTTGCTTGACCTCGCCTTTGAGGACAGATATATGTGGGCATGGAGGTCTGGCCACCCCACCCATCCAAATTTCCCTGGATTACAGGATATCACAGAACCCTGGAAACATTAAGGTTGGAAAACACTTTCAAGATCAGCCCAGCACCACCACTAAACCCAGTGCCACATCCACACATTCTCCACAATTCCCAGGGATGGTGGCACCATCACTGCTTGCTTCCGAGGCTTGATAATGCTTTCCATGAGGAAATTTTCCATAATATCCAAACTAAACCAGCCCTGGCACAGCTTGATGCCATTTCCTCTTGTCCTGACCCTCGTTCCCTGGGAGCAGAGCCCAACCCCACCTGCTTCCACCCTGGTGGATCCTTGTGGGGCTTTGACCGCCGACTCCAGGGCTTGATCCAAGAGCAAAATCTCTCCAGGGAAGGAGAGGTAATAAAAAAGCATAAAAAGCACCCAGGGGCATCCTCTGGGAATGCTCCCAGAGATGGCAGAGCCTCCACATTAATCCTGTTTAATCCACTTCTCCCAGGATTCCCAGGGATTCCCAAACCACCCCAGCCCATCTTGATTTTCAAAGCCAAGTGATAGGAAGTCAGCTCACACCTCAGTGAGTTGCTCCAACGTTTAATTAACCTGTTAACCCCAAAATCACTCCAGGCACTGGAAGTCATTTTACAAAAAATTGCCCAGATATCTTCAAAGAGGAAATTTAAAAATTATTTTGGAAAGAAGAATTCAATTTACTTATTTAAAAAAAAGAAAAAAAGCCCACAAGAACTCTGAGTGTTTTTCAAAGCTCTTTAAAAATATTTAAGGAGCGATTAAATCAGAGAGTCATCTTGATTTTTCTTATGTCTGAAATTCTCAAGGAGAATGCTCCTTTTTCTCTCTCAATATGGCCCAGATTTCCAGGGAAGCTGCTTCACAGCTGGCTGGATTTCTGTCAGACTTTGGAGAAGCACCAGGGAAGCTGAAGTTTGCTGTCTGGCTGGCTGAAAGTTGGGAAGGGCTGTTTGGGGGTGACCCACTTGCTGCTGGCAACTCCCCTGATCTCACTCAGCCCTGTCCCTTCTCCTCCTGCGCCTGCCCACATTTTATCCTTTTGTCCGTTTGGGTTTGAGGTCACTGAGGGCAAATCCCAATCCAAGGAGCCCCCAGCCCACAGGGATCCAGCCCCAGGGCTGAGCTGGGACTTTGCACCAGTGGATCCCAGTTTCCACAGCTCACAGCAGGAGTTGGAAACTGGGTTCTGCTCCCTTCAGTGCACCCTGGGGATGTCCATCCTCAGTTAATTATGGAATGGTTTGGGTTGGAAGGGACCTTAAAACTGATCTAGTTCCACCCCCTGCCATGGGCAGGGACACCTTCCACTGTCCCAGGTTGCTCCAAGCCCTGTCCAACCTGGCCTGGAACACTGCCAGGGATCCAGGGGCAGCCACAGCTTCTCTGGGCACCCTGTGCCAGGGCCTCAGCACCCTCACAGGGAAGAATTCCACAGAATCACAGAATGTTCTGGCTTGGAGGGGACCCACCAGGTCATCAAGTCCATGGCACCAGGTTCTGACCAACTGAGCTGATTCTCCCTCAGATTCAACCTAAATCCACCCTCCTTCACATCAAGGCCATTCCCCTTGTCCTGTCACTCCAGGCCCTTATGAAAAGCTCTCCTGCTCTCTCATGAGCCCCCTTTAGGTCCTGGAGGTTTTCCCAAAGCCTTCTCTTCTCCAGCCTGAAGGAATCCCAAGATAAAAAGGGCCGAATTGCTCCTCAATGCTCCAAGTTTCCAGGAGACCTCCCAGCCACCACCCCCTTCACCCACAGCACAACTCAAAATGTCTTTCTGGAGAAGCTGAAGATTTCTGGGCAGTGAAAATCACCACCCCTAGAAACATCCCAGCTCAGGACAAAGACCACCACATTTATCTCCTCATTCCCAGCATCAGGAACACACCTGGAAGCTCCTTGGGAATGCCTGATGTCACTTGTCACACAAACCCAGCCACCCCAATAACCATCCCAAACAGCTGCAGTGCCTGTCAGGGAGGAATAATTCAATTCCATCCTGTCTCCAAGATGGAAAACGCAGCAGAGGGTTTTACTGTTGTAAACAGAACAACTGTTACCAGGCCTCAGCCAGCACAACTCTCTGCCTTCCTCTGGCAGGGATTTTCGGAGCACAAACACATCTGTCTCTGCAGCTGGGCCTTCCAGAACACACCATCCCCATCCCCTGGTCCCAGCTCTGCAGCTGCACACGTTTGTGCAATCCACAAATCACCCAGGGGCACTCATGTGGCACTGAAAGCACCAAAGAATCCCTTCAAAGCCCAGTGAATGCCCATATTCCAAAGAATCCCTTCAAAACCCAGTGAATCCCATATTCCAAAGAATCCTTTCAAAGCCCAGTGAATCCTAATATTCCAAAGAATCCCTTCAAAGCCTAGTGAATGCCCATATTCCAAGATCCAGGAATACTGAAACACTTTTCCTCCCTGTTGGAATCTGAAATGCAAGGAACATTCAGAGCTTTGGGCCTGTGAGCCATAGCTTAAAATTAAACCCAGGATTTGATCAGAGACCTTGGAAAAGGCTTCCAACCTTAGGTGCTAGGAGTAAGCACGTGGATTTAGAGTTTAAAGCAGAGACATGTTAAGGTAAGTACAGGAAAGTTTAGAGTTTTAGAGTTAAAGATATAGAAAAATAAAAGTAGTTACAGAGGTAAACAAGGAGTTCAGAATGCAGTACTGTAGGTTTGTGTGTCATAAGAAAGCTTACACTGTAGCATGGTAAGACGAAATCTTTAAAGATTGAGTCAAAAACATAAATAACCTTGTTGGCAGTGTTTTATTGGTCAATAACTCCTTAAAAGGTCCTGTAACTAAGAGTCTTGTGACACACTGTAATGTTATGAGCTGAACTCAGCCTTCCTTTCCTGCCTCTTATGTAGAAGATAAGACAATAAACTACATCATCAAAAACAACTCAGAAGTCCCATCTCAAATTCCTTCCAAAATTCCACACAAGTGGATTATCAGACTTGTAGCCTTGATACCAATGTAAAGTAAACAAAATGTGGGGAATGCCAGGCACCTGAGGGTGTCTGTTTGGGGATGGGCTCCTCAGAAAGCATCTTTGCCAAAGGAAACATTCCTGGCTGGGAGAACTGCACTGTCCTTGCCCAAGATCTGCACACGATGGAGGCGTCCAGGTGAGCACAAACCAAAGGGAGCAAACAGCACTGGCCACGTGTCCTACACCCCACAGATCTCATCTGGAGAGTCATTCCTAGAGGCATCACACCAAGGAATTACTTGTGAGTCCTGCCTGGATTCTGTGCCACTTTATCCATCCCCAGCACCTCCTACAGCTGGAGCAGCTCTGCTCATTTATTCACGCTGGGATGGCTCAGCCCTCCAAGGGAAAAGAACTTTTTTCTTTCCAAATCTCTTTGAAAGCTTCACCACCTTTGAAGCTGTTCTGAGTCCAGGAAGGTGCCAGGCTGTTCCTGAGTGAAAGCGTGGCAGCACTGCTCCAGGAAGGGGGACAGGGAGCCTGGAAGCAGCTCCAAAGGAGTTAAAGCCCAGCACTTGCCTGTGGGAATCCTGCACCACACAAGGCCCCAGAGATACAAGGGGGTTGTCTGGATAAAAGTTGATTAGTCCACATTACAGGGATTAGCATTCCCTTTGAACTTTTAACAACTTTGTTATGTCTTTTACTTGCCTTTTTATGTAAAAAAATAAATAAAAAGGTGGAGGGGTTTTTAAGCCGATTTTTTTTTTTCTTTTAAAGGAAATGATTAATTCTCCCTATTACCAACAGATAAAGCCCTGGCCACACTTGAAAGGGGGAGTCAATAACATGGGGAGGTTGGAGGAACCACAAATCCTATTGGACATGCTCTGGCTGCCTTTAGATGTTTCCTTTGTAGCAGGAGCAGGCTGCATTCCCCAGCAGCTCTGCAGCACACGCTGATGGCATGGGAGGGCTGCAAAGGCAGGGGAGCACAGGAGGCCAATCCTGCTTGGATGGCTCCTGGAAAGACAAGGAAACATCAACTGGAGGCGTTGCAAGAGAGGTCAGGTTTGGGTGGGATGCAGCAAGGGCACACTCAGGGAGAGGCAAACCAGGAGAGAAATTCACACTTGGAGCTGGACAGGATCGAGGGAGAGCTGCAGGATGAAGATGGAGATAAGGGGGAGTGTGAACATTACCCTGGGCCCACAGCAGTGAGGAGAATGATCCTTTATGGTGAGGAAGAATCCCTGTGCCCTCCTTGTTTCTCTGATCACTGCAGCCTGGGGTTTACCTCTGTCCTGTCATTGTGTCCAGGATTTGCTGCAAGTGCAAATGCCTTGGGAAGGGTAATAGGAGATGAGAGTCCTGGAGGAGGGAGAGGAGGAGCAGGAGGAAGCACAGAGGGATCTCCCACTGCCCCCCTCCAAGATCCATTAACAGGTTAATTAGTTCCTTTGGGAAATGTGTTGTTCCCCTCTCTCAGATGCAGCTCCACTGGAATCAGAACAATCACCTTGACCCCAGGGCTGCTGTCAGGAGACTTTCCCCTGCCTCTGAGTGTCCCTTTTATCTGAACAGCTTTAACAACACATGGCTTGAATCCTGTTCCACTGGGTAGCAAATGCAGCTTTTTCCCTGCTCTGACACAGGATTCACCAGGAACTGGGCTGGAATCACAAACCCACCCCACCTGGGCCTTGAGCTCTGTGGGAAGACGAGCTGACAGCCCTGAAAATCCTCATGCAGCACCACACAGCCCCAGCAGGAACTCCTGCTTGTTATCCAGGACCACGCTCGCCTCCTAACCGCATCACCAGGGCTGGGAATGACCCAGACCCGCTCACCTGTGTGCCAAAGCCCCTTCCTGCTCCTGCATTAATGATGTTTAGTGGCCAGGTTCTGACACAGCACATCTGGGGGATGTTTTAACCAGCTCAGGAACCACAGGCAGCTGCAATAATCAACTGCTCGACAACACAGTTCAATTGACTGATGACTAACACGCTGCCATTTTAGCTCCAGATAAGCAGGAGAACCACGTCTTCCAGCTTTAAACACACTAGCAGCACAAAGAAATCCATAGAATTTCAAATGCCAAACCCCTTTCAAAACGGCAGCCAGTATTAGTTAGGAGAAAATGAGAATATCAGGCAGAAAAAGACTCTGCTGCCTTGAAATCAGGACAATTAATAATACATGCAGCAACCCCTCAAAGCACCTTTTTCTCCCCTCCTACTGCAGGCAGAGAAAATGAACTGAATTGGAAATTCTGTCAGGAAAAGTACATCCTCCAAAATGGAAAGACAAAAGCACAGTGAGAAAATGAGCTGTGTCAGGCTGGCTTACAACAGCAGCAGCACAAGTGGCACAGAATTCCCTCCAGGAGGCAAAGCAGCCTCGGGCTCACAGCACCTCAGCAAGGCCTGCAGGCTGAGCAGGAACAGCCCCGAGCTCCAGAGGCAGCTCCTGAAAGAATCTGAGATTAAAAACGATAATAACGATAATCTCAGTGCTCAGTTCAACAAGTGAGGAAAAATCCTCTCCCCACCCCACCTGCAGAGCTGCCCCAGCCCTGGGGCCCAGCACAGGAAGGAACTGGAGCTGCTGGAGAGAGCCCAGAGGAGGCACCAGGGTGAGCAGAGGGATGGAGCAGCTCTGCTGGGAGGAAAGGCTGGCACAGCTGGGACTGTTCACCTGGAGAAGAGAAGCTCTGGGTGACCTAATGATGGCCTTGCAGTGCCTGAAGGAGCCAAAAGGAAACATGGAGACAGAATGTGGACAAAGTCCTGGAGTGACAGGATGAGGGGGAATGGCTCTAAGATGATGGAGGGTAGATTTAGATGGGATATTGGGAAGCAATTCCTCCCTGTGAGGGAGGTGAGGCCCTGGCACAGGGTGCCCAGAGCAGCTGTGGCTGCCCCTGGATCCCTGGAAGTGTCCAAGGCCAGGCTGGACAGGGCTTGGAGCAACCTGGGATAGTGGAAGGGGTCCCTGCCCATGGCAGGGGAGAGACTGGATGGGCTTTAAGGTCCCTTCCAACCCAAACCATTCCATGATTCAGTTCTTGCCCTGCCAGACAGCCCTTTGTCCCTGTCTCCAGGGAGCCCTGGAACACAGGATTCCCAGCATTGTGCTCAGCTTGCATGGCCCCCACACCCCTCAAATCAACCAAGCAGACCCCAGCCCAGTGCCAGCTGCCCCTCAGCCTGCTCCTGACCCCACACCCTCCTCCTGCCTGGGGGAAAGCAGAAAAGCAGGAAAGGAGTCACTGTACCCACTGTTGATCCAGTTGGATGTGGACTTTTCAAACAAGGCAAGTGACCCTTGTGCCCTCCCAGCCCCAGGAAGCAAACAGGGGATGCAAGAGTTCTGGAGGTTCACATGTGCAGAGAAACTTGTAATTATTAATGGGCTCCTTGCTCTGATTACTGAAGGCTCTCCGTGCTGTAACAGAGGATGCAGGCACGGAGATCAAAGCCTCCTGCACACGCATAATCAGGGAGAATTGCTGCCCCCGAGCACGGAGCAGAGCAGGGCTGTGACAGGGGCTGCCGGAGCACAGAGGGCTGGAGGGAGCTGTCCCGGGTCAGGCCGAGCTGTGCTGCTGCTCTGCACTCAGCATGTGCAGCCTGTCAGGGGCTGCCTTTGTTCCTGCGATGATGTGGGAATGCCGCAGCTCTTTGTTCTGGATCGGCACTGGCAGTCTCGGGAGTGACAGATCATCCCTTCATGACTGCAGGAGATGCAAAACTGCTCAGGATCCTGACTTAATTAGCGCTGTGTTCTATCCCACAAAGTGAACATCAAAAGTCTGAAATGTAAGGGATGGCTGGGAAATAGCAGGAACTGCTGGAGAACAGCGCTCTGCTGAGCTCTTCCATAATCCTGGCATCTACTGGAGAGCAGCAGCAGCCTCAGGCTTAGCAAGAGAAAGGTGGCTTTCAGTTCAGAGCCCTGGCTGCCAGTCCTGGAGCCTCCTTTTGCTGCAGACCCTTTAGAGGGGCAAGCACAGTTCACTCTTTTAGACATCACAATAATACAGAGTGTTTTGGGTTTGCAGACGCTCTACAAAGCTACAGAATAATTCCCCTGATTCCTTCTAATTGTGTTTCTTTCCAGCAGCAACATCAGTGCAGCCAGGGTGCCAGGTTTTGGGATGTTAAACTGCAGTCAGATAAGGGGACAAAATCCCCTGCTTGTTCTCTCCCAGCTTTGTGAGCAGAAACAAATTCAATGGAACCTAACATTGATGAAGGGGCCTGAATTTCAGGGGAGGTTTAGGTTGGATCTCAGGAAAAGATTCTTTCCCCTGAGGGTGTTGGGCACTGAACAGGGAATGGGCACAGCCCCAAGGCTGCCAGAGCTCCAGGAGAGTTTGGACAGTGCTCCCAGGGAAGGATTGTTGGGGTGTCTGTGCAGGGCCAGGAGCTGCATTGATGATCCAACTCAGGATATTCCATGATTCTATGACTCATATGACACCTTCCACTATCCCAGGCTGCTCCAAGCCCTATCCAACCTGACCTTGGACATTTCCAGGGACCCAGGGGCAGCCACAGCTTCTGTGTGCCAGGGCCTCAGCACCCTCAGAGGGAAGAATTGCTTCCCAATATCCCATCTAATCCTCCCCTCTGTCTGATCCAAGCTGCTTTTCCTTGTCCTGGCACTCCAGCTCTTGATGAACAGCCCCTCTCTGGCTCCCTGCGGGACCCTTCAGATGCTGCTCTGAGCCTTCCAAGCAGGGACTGGGGAGAGCAGAACAAAGCCCTGGAGGGGAATTGCAGCTTTGTAAGCTACAAGGGAAAAGAAAAGCCTATCAAACCCAGCTTGTAAGATTAAATGAGGTAAAATATGCTGAGGGCCTTTGTTGTTTTAAAATTCCTTTCCCTCTGCTGTATTGTTTCACCTAATGAAGAAACATGGTTTCATTCCAAGCAGGCTGTTACTCCCCACCACTTACCTGGGCTCCCAGGGGGCAGCCTGGATTCCAGGGACGCAGGGAAATCTGTGGCCTGTGCTCTGGGAAAGCTCTGGAGAGGGAAAGCTCAGTCCAGAACAGGCTGTAAAGGAGCCACTACTTTAGTCCAAGGCAGCACCCAGGTATTGAGACCTAAGCAATGAGCTTGGAGGGTCAGAGCTAAACAGCCTTCAGCAGGTCCCAGAGTAACTCACAGCTCCTGAGCCCTGAAAATTCATTCTTATTTCCCCCTGGACACCTGTGCAGTTGTTAAACCTGCATACAGCAATGCATTGCTGATCACAATCATCATTCCTTACAATTATGGAATGTCCTGAGCTGGAAGGGACCCACAGGGATCATCCAGTCCAACTCCTGACCTTGCACAGAGACCCCAACAATCCCACCCTGGGCATCCATGGGAGTATTTTTCCAGTGCTTCTGCAGCTGTGGCGGCCTTGGGGCTGTGCCCATTCCCTGGGGAGCCTGGGCAGTGCCCAGCACCCTCTGGGGAAGAACCTTTTCCTGATATCCAACCTAAACCCCCCTGACAGAGCTCCATCCTGGTTCTGACATCACTGGGCATCACCGTCCCTGGTCACAGAGAGCAAAGACTGGAGCTGCTCCTCAAGAGGAAACTGCTGACCCAGTGAGGCCTCACTGATGGGGTTTCGTAGTGTCTGTGCAGGGCCAGGAGTTGAACTTGATGATCTTTGTGGCTCCCTTCCAACTCAGGATATTCCATGATTCTGTGATTCCACCCTTGGGATGGCAAAGTCTGATCTACCTTCCCACCTCCCCTCCTCACCTGCAGCCCACCTGGGTAGGTGCCAAACGCTGAGATGTGCTTCAGCTTCTCCCTAAAGCAATTCCCTACAGCAAACCCAGCATTTTCAGTGAGCCTAAGCTGCTGCTCCTGCTGAAGTCACACAGCCAAGCCCTTTGTGGGGTCTGCCACAATCCACATGGAAAATCCCCTCCATGCCAAACTCAGGCAGAACCACACCCGGGCAGCACCGCCTTCCCAAGGCAAGGAGCACAGCCCAGCTCCAGGAAACCAGGTGGGTTATTTGTGCTGCCTTGAAGAAGTCCTGGCTGCTCCAGCAGTGGCCACAGGCTCATGCATAATGCACTTGCAGCCACTGCTGGCAATAATGGATGGCTGCCATCGGAGCCGCTGGAGCGCAGCACGGGGCACACAGGATCACCGATGGAATTTCTTTATTGTTCCACGGCTGCTGCTGCCTTGTGTTTCCCTCACTCAAGGTTAAATCATTTCTGTTTGGAGCAATCACTGCACTCTGCATTACACGCTGGCAAAATTAATGGGCCTCCTCTGGGCCAGCAAAATTCACCCGCCTCTCCTGAGGATTCCCTCAGTTCCCCCTCAGTTCCTCCCTCAGTTCCTCCTCAGTTCCACCCCAGTTTCTCCTCTGTTCATCTCTCAGTTCCTCCTCAGTTCCCCCCTCAGTCCATCCCTCTGTTCTTCCCTCAGTTCCTCCCTCAGTTCCGCCACTGTTTCTCCTCAGTTCGTCCTTAGTTCCTCTTCTGTTCCTGTCTCTGTTCATCCCTCTGTTCATCTCTCAGTTCCTCCCTCAGTTTGCCCAGAGTTCCTCCTCAGTTCCTCCCTCAGTTCCTCCTGAGTTTCTCCCTCAGTTCCTCCTGAAGGTGATTCCTATACCCTGGGCCTCTCACTAATTTGGGAACAGCCTGGGAATCAAATCAGGTGTTTGGCCCATTAACTACTGGGTAGAAAAGCCTGATAAGAATGGGAATTTATTTGTCTTTCTGGAAGCACTTCCCAGCAGAAGGAAGGAGTTCCTGTCCTGGGGAGGGTGACAGGCTGTAGCTTTCCTACTGCAGAGATTTCCAGCAGCCCATCAGAGAGGCAATAGCTGTCCCTGTCAGGCTTAGCTGCTGGTGGAGGGGTGGGATGTGCCCTGGTCTCAGCACCAGAGACAAATCCCAGCTTCATGTTCGATGGTAGTTGGTTGTTATTTGCTTTCAGGAGCTGTGTGCCTCTCCCCACTGCCTTTGATCTCAGAACAGGCTTTTATCTTCCCACTGAAGGCTTCAACCACTGTCTCTGTCTCCCCTCAGCTTCATTTACTGCCCCCATCACTACACAACACATCAACTGGATGTTGTTCTCCCTCAAGGCTGGGTACCAATTCCAGACATCCAACTCCAGGTCAAAAACAACCAGGACCATGAGGGGATATGGAAGTACATCAGCTCCATTTGAGGAGCATGAGGCATGAGAAGCATTTGGTTGATCAGCAGACAGGAAAACTGGGTGTATATTCACCCTAAACCAGAAGCTGGGCCCAAATCCCCCTCAGCTCAGTGGCAGAAATTCCTTCTCTCCCATGTGGCTCAAGTAAAAACTGCAGATGTTTCTCTCCTCAGAGAGAGCACAAAGATCAGCGTGTCAAAGCCTGGCTTAGGGGGTCCTGGACTAACAGGGCAAGCACAGCAAGACCTTTGGCCCTGGGAGGAGGAGAGGAGGCTGCAGCAGCAGCATCCACAACTCGAGCAATGTCACCAGAGCCTGTTCCTGTGCAGCTGCATCGTTCCCACCTCATCCCCCTGCCCCCTGCTCTGCTCCTCTGGTGGCTGAAATGATGGGGCTCTTCAGAGGGTGAAGCTCTGCCCTCAGGTGTCCCCTCCCTGCTCTAACAGAGCCCTCTCCTCCTTGAACTCAGGGTCAGCTTTGTTATCCTGGCAGGATCAGCAGCTCCCAGAGCTCTGAACGTGCTCAGCCACTGGAGAGGGCAGGGAAGAGCTGCAGAGCCTGGCTCTGGAAGAATTCCCTCTGGATAAAGCAGAACAAGAAAGCACTCTCAGTCTCTGGATTTCTGTTACTGGCAGGAAAGCTTGAGAACAGCCAGGATGATGTTTCTTTTCATTACTTTTAATCTAGCCAAGATTTTACTTAGAAAAATCCTTTCCAAGATTAGTTTTGAAGCTGATTTGAAAACATCTTCCGTTCCACTGTGATCCTTAGCCATTTTTCCAAGGCTGCCAGAGCTCAAGGAACATTTGAACAATGCTCTCAGGCATTGGAAGATTGTTGGGGTATTCTGTGCAGGGCCAGGAGCTGGAACTTTATGATGGGTCCCTTCCAGCTCAGAATATTCTGTGATTCTATTCATAATATCAATAGGAAAAAATATTATTTAGATTGATCTGAAGTCATTCCATGAGCTTTCTAATGGGGACAAATAATCAAAGAGGGAAATGACTCAGTAATTTGCACAGCTCTTTTATGTCTGAGCCATGCCTGAAGTCTCCTTCTGCCCAGTTTGAAAAGAGCTATGAAATGGTTCTCAGCAAAGCTGCTGCACCCAGAGGATCCCAAAAAGCTCTGTCCCAGCTTCCCCCACCTGAGCCCACATGAAGGGACTGCACTTGGAATCTCTGCCTGCCTTTGGGTGTCCATCAGCCCTGCAGGGTGTGATGCTGTGAGCAGGGGACCTTCCAAATCCCAAAGGGCTGGGGGCACATGGAGATGGCCCAGGAATGTCACAGGCAGCCTGCAGGGAGCCCAGCTCAGCCCCACAGTGCTCCTGCAGCCATGGAAGGGCCTTGGGACCAAACCATCCCCACAGCCCATCCTTTGGGCTGGAAACACTGGAGAGGGGATCTCCTCCCCAGAACAAACTCAACAGAGAAGATTTGGGACATACATCCCTGTGACTTTTCCCTCTAACTCACCAATCCCTCCTTACTCTGATTCCAACCCATTTGTTCCAACTTCTGTGATGCAGGGGGTTGGAACTGGAAGATCTTTAAGGTCCCTTCCAATCCAAACCACCCATAATTCCGGGGAAATCAAAACCTTCACGGGCTCAAAAATGGCAAGGAACAGCCAGACAGCATCAAGTCAGACTTGAAAAGAGAACATGGATATAAACCTTGGTACTTGGGGCAAATTCCTGCAAATTTCCAAGGATTGGAATGGGGAAGAAAAACAAACCTTCTGTGCAATGAGGGGGAAACAGGAATGAACCTTTCCTAGTGTCAAAGCAAGACAAAAAATAAATATGGTGTCAAAGCCTAAAAGCAGCAGCACAATAAAGGCAGCAATAACTCCTGCTCGGTGACACCAGGCAGCCAAGCTCCACTGGGATAAATGACAGAGAACTTCCTCTGATAAACTAATAAAAGAGATTTCTAGGAGTAATCATTGATTTGACAGGAAGTCAAACAAATCTATCCATCACTGCTGACATGTGTCTACAACCTTCCAAACAAAGCGGCGTCGGGAGGGAGAGCTGGAGCCAGCTGCCCACACTGTCTCAAATGCCACATAAAGACAGCCAGCAGCAGCTCCTGGATCGAACACCCCCTGCCACTCACCCCTGGCTGCTCTCTGATCCTTCTGGATCCACTTCTGAAGCCTCCAGACATCAGACAAAGCCTGCTTCTCCTCCCACATCCTGCCCCTGCGTGAGGCACCGTCTCCATCTCCACCAGAGATAAGGAGAACAAGGCCCTGGAGTGGTTCCATCCCACGCCTCTCCTGCTCAGTGGTGGCTGGTGATCTTCTCCAGGCCCTCTACTGGGGGGTCTGTCTGCTCAGACTCTGATCTCTGAGGCTCTGTGCACTCCCAGCTCTGGCTGGGGAGCTTTGGCCATGACCTAAACACCAACAAGCCTGGCCACCTCCTTTGGGTCTGGGAATGGATCAGCAAGCAGCAGGCAAAGCAAACCATCTCCCAATGTGTGTCCCAGTTAAAGAGCCATCCTGCTGGGCTCTCTGGGAGGGGAGCAACGTGGAGCTCAGCAATTCCCTGCAGCCCCAGCAGGGAATTGTGAGACATCATCACATTGCTCAGGCTCTGTGTCACTGGGGTGTGGCAGGAGCTCAAGGCACCCCAAAACCAGTCCCCTACCCAGACCAGCTCTCCAAGGGCTCCACGTGCACTGTCTGCAGAGGTGCTGAGCCCCTCCAGAAGGGCCTGTTTGAGCAGGCACAGCACACACCCAGCCAGCACAGCAGAGCAGGCAGATGATGGGATTTTGGGATATCTGCAGGTTTTCCATTGCCCTCCTATGAGCTCTTCCCCTGCACTCTGCCCAGCAGAAATTTACACAAGAACAGTCTGACTGCTCAAGCGAGTGATGTCCCAAGCCTCCCTTGTCATTTGTCTTCTCCTGGAACATCCCAGGAGCCCTGTGAGATCACAGACTGGTTTGGAAAAGAGGGCACCTCAGAGTTCATCTGATTCTACCCCAACTTTCCACCAGGCCAGGCTGCTCAGAGCTCCATCCAGCCTGACCTTAAGGAGCATCCCCATATTGTCACTGTGCCAGAGAGCCCAAAGCCAGGTTTTCCCAGCAGGACCTGGAAGCTGGGGCACAGCTCCCATCTGTGACCTGGCAGCAAGAATTTTGCAGGGACAGCACAGTTTGAATTGATTGCAGCAGTTTGGTTCTCCCCCAGCCCAAGTTAGGATTCCTTCCTGCACTGGGAATCCTAAATCCTCCAAAAAACAAAGTTCAGAGTCCTTTCCTCTTTCCACCCGGCTTCCTCAGGTTCTTTAATCATCCCCAAATCAGCCCCTCCATGCTGCTCTGTCCTGGGCATCTGTGCTGGCACAGCACACAGCAGCAGCAGGGCTGCACACTCACTTCAGTCAGCACACCAAAAATAAGGGATAAAATCCTGCTTCCAGCTCCTCCTCCAGCTCTGTTGGAGCACACAGCACTAACAGGCTGCCATTAGCAGACGGGGCTGGGTTGGTTTTTTAATTGTAGGTTTTATTTCTAATTTCAAAAGCAGTGTTTGATCCTAGAGTCGTCGAGGCTCAGATATTTATGACAGACTCAAACCCAACCCAGAGCACACACCTTTCTTCAAAACCACCCTGCTGGTAGACGCCTCTCCTTTTAAACACAGCAAATTTGGAACATTTATACACCATTTCTCAAGAACATGAGGTGATTTGAAGCAAAACATTAAGTGTTTGCACAAAATTTGCAAGCCACCCTCCTAAAAGAAACAAGTCAACCAAGTGAAACCCCCAAAGCAGCACCATTTTTGAGAGTGTTGCTCTGCCAAACCCCTTTTTGTTTGTTTTCCTTTAAAAAACAGACAAAACAGCTCGTAATATTTTTATTTTGTTTTAATTGGTAAGAAGAAAAGGAACGGAAAGCTTTCTGGGAAGCTGTGCTGCTAAAGATAAAAGGCATTCTGAGGATTCCCACTGAGCTCTCCTGCATTGCTGACACCAGGTGCCATCTCCATGCTGGGAACTCTCCTCTCCTAGGCAAAATTCCCTTTTCCTGCTGGCAACAGGCTCAGCACGCCCTGGGGCTCTGGGAATGGGATTCATGTGGGTGTATCACACCATGGGTGTATCCCATTCCTGAAGTGTGGGAATGGGGGAAAGAAATGGTGCAGCTCTGAGAGGAATAAAGGAAGGGTGGGGGACATTATAGAAGAACATCTTCCTCAGGGAATTGGAGCCAGCAGAGGTTGTTCCATCCAAAGATCCACTTTTCTTGGCTCCTCCATTGTTTCTTGTCCTCATCCTACCCAAAGCTAGCAGTGAGAAGAAGACTCTTCTCCATGCCTCCCATCTTCATTAATCCAGCCTTAAACCTTGGGGAGCAGGGTTTGTGTCCTCCTCCATCCTTCAGCGTGGCTTCTCTGGATTTCCTGCTCCAGGCTGTCAGCACCTTTGGGAAAGCTGTAACATATCCACAGCTCTGTGCTGGAGCCACAAATGGTTCTCCAAAATTACTGCAATCTCTGCATCCTGGACTCATCAGTTGAAAGCACTCAGGAAATCAATGGAAAAGGACTGTTCCTGCTCCCTGAATGCAGTGGGGAATGGATAAAACATTCTTGTGCCAAGAGAAATGGGTGATCCAAAGGTTCCTGTGCTCAGCACAGCCACCAGACACTGAGGAAGGAATGCTGCAGCCCTGCCAAGCAGCAATGATTGAAATCCTCAGCAAGCAGAAGGATTGGAAACTCCAGATGCTGCTGGAACCACAGCTGATCCCTGAACTGCAGTGAAAGTTTCCCAACACCTTGTGATGTTTTGGGATCAATCCCTCTGACCCAAGGGGGCTGCCAAGATGCAAAGTGCAACAGCAGCAGGTGACAGCAGGATATGGAGGAGGGAAATGCAAATATTTGGGAGAGCAGCCCAGAAAAGAGAGGAAAAGGCTGTTTGAGGCTGTTGGAGACAGCAGCTCATGGAAATGCACATTAACAGGGGACTTCCAGCAGCCACCTGGGAGTGGGGGTGGCAGGACCTGACACCTTGGATAAACAGTTTGGATCTGGATGTGAACAACCTGGTGCCTGGTCCGAAGGAAAAAGTGCATATCCACATCCCAGCCCTGCTCAGGGGAAGAGATGAGAGACAGAAGGCAATGGAGAGAGAATCTCCTGAAATTAGGTGCTGATTCCCTAGAACAGGTGGTTGGCACACTCCCACCACACAGGAAACCCTCCCAGGATGGTTCACAGAATTCACAGACCTCACAGAATCACTGGGTTGGAAGACAACTTAAAGATCATTGAGTCCAACACATGCCCTGATGCCTCAACTAAACCATGGCACCCAATGCCACATCCAATTTTTTTAAAACCCATCCAGGGATGGTGACCCCACCATCTCGCTGGGCAGCCATTCCAGTACTTTACCACCCTTTTTGTAAAACACCTTTTCCTAATATCCAACCTATATTTCCCTTGGAATACAGGTTCTGTTCCTCTGAGCCACTGTAAGGCAGGAATTGGCTCCCAAGGGAAGCTGGGTGCCCAAGTGGCTGTTCCATGTGAGGGAGGGGAGCAGGCTGAGGTCCTAATTGGCACAGAGGGAAGGAGGGGGAATGCTGGAGTTCTGGGTTCCTCCTCCACTGTTCTGAAATCGGGAAATGCCAAATGTTGATATTCTCCATAAATATCTATTTTAAAACCATTGCTTCCCCCAGCGTTCCCACCCCCGCCCATGGATGAGTACAAACCCTGGCTCAGCACAAAGCCCAGCCTAGTTCAGGAACTGACCTTCAGCTTGGCTGCTTTTATCTCCTCTGTGCTCTCGTGTGCTTCCTCCCCATGGAAGTGAGCAATAACCCCGGGGAAACGTTTTGGGGAGCCATGTGCAGGAAAGGGCAGCCAGCCTCCCACTCCCAAAATCCTGACACAGTGCACATTCAGAACCAAAAAATTGGTGTTGGAAAGGTCTCTACACACACTCACCACAGCCAGAAAATGCAGCTCCTAAATGCCAGGAATTACTATCAGTGTTAATGCTAAAATCAGAATATTGGATGCAGGAGAGGTTTGAGCATCTTCATGTTGAATTTACAACTCAGAGAACCACTTGTAAGATTTCTCTGCTGACTAAAATCCCTCTCCCTCCACACCTAAGGAATAAGTGCCTCCAGCCATGCCAAGGATCAGAAAAGGTCTAATGAAAACTTGGAATTTCTTTACTAAGGAGCTACAGGAAACCACCAGGAATGGGGGAAATTGTGGGACTCCTCTTTCCAGCTGAATGGGAAACAGAAGGAAGGTCTCCAGGAGAGTGATCCTAGAAGGGAGGGGGCTGTATCCCACCAAGGAACACCAAGAAGTCTCCAGTGGGGAGAGGGATCAAGGTGGAAAACTATCAGAGAAATGGAAATAGTGCCCTGGGAAAGCAGGAGTGAGGGAAAGGTATCAGGGTGAGAGTGTCCCAGCCAGATTCCTCACTCCATTCCTGCAGCATTCATTCCCTTCTTTAGCAGGAGGGAGATGTTAGTGAAACCAAGAGACTCCAAAGCTGTCTCCAAAGGCAATCTGTGCCAAGGAAAAGCTGCAGAAAGCAGAGAGGGAGCGAGTGTGGCATTTCCCAGAGGAGCTCTGCAGAAAGCAGCAGCCAAGGAAAGGCTTTCAGAGCCTGGCAGGAGAGGATGAGGAGTCTGTTAGCACAATCCCTCTCAACAGGAATTCTGGCCTCTCCCAAAACCACAGCTTGGGAGCCAAGGCTGGGCTTTGGATTTTGATTTCACTTTGGTGAGGTGAGGATTAGCTCTTTAAAACCCCTGAGCTCTGAAATACTGGGATTAATGTCTCTTACAAAGGGAAACCACCAGAAATTGGCTGGGTTTTCACTCACTAATTCTCCCTCAAATCCTGGGCTTTGCAGAACAGCTTCACCCTCCAGGGTGGCCAGTGAGCTGCCCCAGGGATACAGTGGGAGATGCAGTCCAAAGAGATGCAAAAGACAGGATTTCTCCAGCTGGTCCATCTGAGCTGGCACCTGTGGTGCCTGCCAGGATTTCCAGCTGGAAACATCATGCTCTCAAGGTAATTTGGGACATCTGGTTACTTGTCACCACCATCAGAGGTGTTTCCACCTTCGGAATCCTTTCCTTGGAATGTTTTCGTAAAGGCTTCATTTGCCTTTGTTCAATAAAGCCACACATTTAAGCAGAGTAATTTAGATATTGATTCTGGTAACATTTAATGGGGATAATTTTGGCAGATGGAACATTTTGGCTGCAAGGAAATGTTTCACTTACAGAACAAGCTTCAAGCAGTTAAAAAAAGAAATGCTCTCCAGAGCAGCACTGGGCTGTACCTGAATATCCCACATGAACACACGCTCAGATCTGAGTGCGATCCTGTGATTTACAGCAACCAAACTGCTCAGTTCCACCCTCCTGCTGTGACAAATGGGAGCAGAACCATCTCCTGACTCAGGGAATTCCTTCACAGCCTCAGCTCATCTCTCTGTGGCTCCTCACTAGGGTGCTGCTGTGGGATGCACGTGGCTTATCACAATTCAGTGCTGCCCTTCTCCAGAAGTATTTTCACTCCCTGGAACCTCACCTCCTTGGAAATGCAGAGGGCCCCCAAAACCCCCCTGGCTTCTCCCACCTTTCCCCTGGGAGTGTCTCTCCCTGAGAAGCCTTTGGGCAGGAGCATCCTTTGTGGAGCTGTGGTTGTTCCAGCAGAGAGCAAAGAGAAACTATTTTCTGATAGCAAAGATACTTTATCTCCCTCGACAGATTTCAAGGCAGCTTTAAAACTCCCAACAAAATGCTGGATTTCCCCCATTCCAGCCCTGATGGAGGAGGAGAGATAAGAGATATCAGTGTTATTAACCTGAAAATGGGACAGAACTGGGGAGATAGAACCCAAAGCCCATTAAAATTCTCCTTGTCCCCCAAGGGTCACGAAAATGAAGTGGAACATTTTAATGATGCTGTGCTGGGAGTGCAGTTCCCTCCTTCCTGACACCCTCCCAGCCACACCCCACACACATACAGAGTGTGTGATGAGCCCCTGGTAAGACAAATGATGCCAGACTTCCCATCCCAAGAGGATTCTTCCCTGTGCCTGACCCTGGCAGCCGGCCAGGGCTGTGGCAGGAGCTGCCCCACAAATCACACCTAAATGGTTCTTTGAACGTGCTGAAGTGAAGAACATCCTTTCTCTAAAGCACTCTTGCCTAGGTTGGAAGGGAGATAATTTTTCAGGCATCAATTCACCCTTCCTGGGAACACAGAAACCATTTTCCAAAGTAATTCCAGATTTCCAAGGCCCTCCTTCAGCACAACAGTGCCTTGAAGAAGGAAGAGCAGACAATGAACAGGAGCGATGCCTCTCCCAGCCCTTTCTGCTTCCTAATGAAAATTCACCGCACTAATTCCTTGCCCTGGGGGAGGACATGCCTAAAAAACTTTCTAGAAAGTGGGGGATTCAGGTCTGAGCCCTCCAATATCTCAGGAATATTTAGAATTTCGTCTATCCTGCTTCTTTAGCTGTGGCAGGTGGGATGCTGGGTGGAAGAAGGGCAAGGGAGGCAAACCCAAATCCCCCTCTGGCCTCGAGGTGCTCACAGAGCCTGATTCCAAAAGCTGAGCTTTTCCTTTCTAGCTGGAACAGGAGCAACATCAAAGACCAGGTAAAACTCAAATACCTGCAAGGTCTGATACCACAATGAACGAGGTCCCAGCTGGGGGAGAGGCAGGAACAATAATCTGGAGACAGAGGGATCAATGCTCCATCAGAATCAGTTGCTGCTGCCTCGATTACCATAAGTAGGACAGACAGCTCTGAAGGTTAATAATGTTTAGCTGCAAAAAAGAAGCTATGAAAGAATTGGAAATAGATTTCAGGAAGATGCAGAGGTACATTGGGGTCCGCACACATGTAAAAACTGCTGGAGGTTTATTTTAATATTACAGAGTATTATTGAGACTCTGACATGAGCTTAAGGGTGGATCAGGTTACCCTGGATTTCTAACCTTGAGGTTAATTGACAATTGTCATTGAGAACGTCTCCACTAATTGGTGAGCTTGATTAGACTTAAAAATGTTGGCACTCTATCTCCATATTTGGGTAAAAAAAAGGCTTCCCAGACTCATAACATACAGTCAAGTGAAGTGAAATGACCTTCCTGCACCACTTTGATTGCTGTGCTTTAAAAGCTGAATTTGACCATTTTTTTCCTCCTCTCCTTTAATGTCCCAGTGTCCCGGGTTTGGTTTTTGTTAGCCAGCCTCAATCTTTGCATTGTGTTCACTTGATAACATGAATTAGAAAAGAGATCTCAGCTCTGTTGCCAGCTCAGATTTGTGCAGATTTCCAGAGTTAAGGCTGGAAAAGAGGAGAATGCCCTGCCCAGGGCTCTGCTAGGCCAGGCCTTGGTGGATTTTCACTGTTTGTTTTCCCTCCCTCTCCTGTTTGCTTTTCCAGCAGGTATCAGATCTCCTGTTTGGATAAGTCCTGCACAAGCTGGCACTGATCTCAGCAGAAGCTTTTTGAGTCCTGGGATCATCCAAACACCAACAAATGCAGAATGTGCTGAAAATCACTCTGCTGCCTTGTTTTGCATTAAACCAGATCCAGTTAATGAAAAAACGGGAAGCAAGCACGGAGCTGGGGCTGGTTCCTCTATACATTATTCAGCCTGGCACTGCCACACTGCCTTGGCTGGGCTAAACATTTAATTACAGATTCATTTGCTTTTTGGGCTCCCTGATGACATTTAATCCTTTCAGCTGTAATAAATGACTCTGGTGCTGGGTGCTCTTTAACCAAAGCACAAGGTTTTTTTTCATAACCGCTTTTTTATTGAAACATTTGAGGCTGGCTGACTTTTTTTAATCAAAGCTCGGGGTCAGATTGCCTGGCTGGCATCAACAACCCTGCACTGACAATGGCAGAGTTATGTTCATTGAATATTCTGCCTTCATCCTGTGCCTTGGAGAAATCCAAAGAATGGCTCTGTTCTTGCCAAGCCCCTTTTTACCAACAAAGAGAGGAGATTTTCCTCACTTCTTTTCCCCTTCCAATCTTTGCCCACCAGGACTGGCTTTTATTTTCCCACGCTCTGTCATCTCCACTTGTGGAAAGCACCAAAAGTAAATATTTCACTCTCCTCCTCCTTTTTATTTTTTTTTTTCCTAAAGAACAGCTGAAATCCAGCCAGACTTGTACGATTGGATTATCCTCATCCAAGGATACATTTATCATCTGCTGACTCCTAAAGTCAGGCAAGTTATGCAGAGCTCTGTGCAGAGCTGCTTGAGTCACTCAGGGGGTGAATGGGGAGTGACAGTGACAGAGATAAATTTGGGGCCCTTTCCAGATGCTGCCTGTGAATGGACATTCCCAGCCCAGTGCAGTTCCCTGGCTCTCTCCCAGCAATTCCCCCAAGGTTTGGGACACACACAGATGCACAAATCCTGTAGTGGGTCACAGTCCTGCAAGGTTTGGGTTGCAGGGATCTTAAAGCTCATCCTATTCTAGCCATGGGCAGGGACACCTTCCACTATCCTGGCTGCTCCAAACCCTTTCCAGCCTGGCCTTGGACACTTCCAGGGATTGAGCATCCACAGCTTCTCTGAGCACCCCATGCCAGGGCGTTCCTACACTCTACAGGGAAAGATTTTTCCCTAATATACCACCTAAATCTTGGGCAGGACATGCTCTTCCTATAGGATTCAGATGACAAACTCCTACTCTTTCAGTTTAAAGACATCCCCCTTGTCCCAGCAGTGTCTGAGTAAAAAGTCACTGTCCCTCTTTTTTATGAGCTCCCTGGAAGTACTGAAAGGTCACAAATTGGATTCCACTTCCTCACTCCTCTTGGGTCACTGGGCAATGCAGAGGTGCTCCTGGAAAAGTGGAACATGGATGAGCTGAGAAATTGATGCGAGGAGCTGGAGATTGCAAAGGCACAGCCAGGGGAGAAAATCCTGCTCCAACCTCTGATCTTATCCGAGCAGGAACATCCAGTGGGGACAGAGGCACAAGCTGTAGGTGTCAGCTGAACCAAGGGGTGTTCAAGGTCCCTGCAAACCCAAAGCATTCCAGGATTCCATTATTCACCCCTTGCACAGGGCTGAGCCCCAGTGGTTGGATCTGAGCTCCTGCACAAAGTTTATCCTCTGAATCCTTTGGGAAGGCTGTGGCAGTAAGGCAAGCAGTGCCAAGGACGGGAATTCAAGAATGGCAAACACAGACCAGAATATCCCCAACACCCTTTGTTTCCTCTCCTCCTGCCCTGCTGACACCCTCAGTTCTTTGCTGTGTTTCTGTTTATTATAGAATTTATTATATTTATATAGATAATATACCTATAATTATAGATAATATATATTATATATAAATATATATCTATTTATTATAGAATTACATATATAATTATTATAAAAGCAAGGCTTTTCCTCCACAATCCACAGCAGCCCCTGGCTTTCCAGGCAGGTGAGAGGGACAAAGGACACCATCCACACTTCCCAGGAAAGGGATTTATTCCGCAGAAACTCCTTTCCTGCTGTCTGTACAACTGCTGGTCCATCTGAGCAGCAGATTCCTACCTCTAGGAACTTAAACTTCCCCCAGACTGACAGAAGGCTGGGAGATAATTAAATACTGAGAAACCCTGGGAAAAAATATGGTGGGAATGGGGAAGAGACAGAGCCAAATGAGAGCCTTGGCTGTGATGTGAGCTGAGAAAACTGCTCCACGTGGCAACCTGTGAGTGCCAAGAGTGAAAGGACATGGAGGAAGGAGACAGGGACACATTGGCTCTCTGGGAAGAGATAATGTTATGAAGGGAGAGGCAGAGGTCAGGAAAGTGGGATACAAATCCAGGGGCTCATTAGTTCTGCTGCTTATGGAACAACTGCTTGGAATCACCTTTGTTGCTGGCTGCTGAAACAGCAAAGTTTAGCTCAAAATGTCACAAAGCTCTCCAACACCCTGAGAAAGCAAAACAACTTTTTAACAAGCAACAAGGCAGGGAAAGGGCAAAAAAAAACAGGAACAATGTCCTTCACCAAGAGCTGAGGGGAGAACCAGCAAGGGCAGAGCGTGACCACTCGATGTTTAGGGGCTCTGCTAATTTCAGGGACATGTTCAACACCCTGCAGCTGTGACCTGCAGCCACCACCCTGCTCAGAACCTCAGACAGAGCCTGGCCCTGCCCCAGCTGCTGCTACAAACCCAAAATTACCAAAATTACTCAGGCTGCAAATACAGAGATGCTCATGAAGGAATATGAGCTCTGGGGGACCAGAATTAAGGGATACAACAATGAGATGAGGCAGTCCGGCCTTTGTGAAGGAGAAGATTAGAAAGAAGCAACATTCCAGGTCCCACCATTGCATGTTCCACAAATATTTGGCACACTCACTCGCAATATGCCATAGAATACTGGAATAGATTAGGATGGTGTTGTCTTATATATTACAACAGCTCTGTTATCATTATGGTGCAAGGGTTCTGTAGCCTCAGAGTTTCATACCTCCTCAATGTTGCTCATGGGCAGCTCCTCAAGCACTGACTGTTCCTGGTCCTTGCAGCAGCCATCTGACTCCAGTTCCCATCAGTCCACTCTTTAGTACCATTAGTTCTTATTGGCTACAGCTGTGGCCTATTAACATCAGGCCTGCTCCTAATCTTTAGTGATTGGGTCCAGCTGCAACTCTTTGGGGGATAAGATTACATTCTACATTACCCATACTCTGTCCTCCTACAGGTTGGGAGGGACCTTAAATTTCACACAATCCCATCCCCTTGCCATGAGCAGTGACACCTCCCATTGTCCCAAATTGCTCCAAGCCCTGTCCAGCCTGGCCTTGGGCACTTCTGGGGATGCAGGGGCAGCCACAGCTTCTCTGCGCACCCTGTGCCAGGGTGTCATCACCCTCACAGGGAGAAATTCCTTCCCAATATCCATCTAACCCTGCCCTCTGGCAGTAGAAACTATTCCCCTTGTCCTGGCACTACATCCTTTGGAAAGAGTCTCTCTCCATGTTTCTTGTAGCTCCTTCAGGCACTGGAAGGCCACAATGAGACCATCCCAGAGCTTCTCTCCTCCAGGCTGAACAATCCCAGCTCTCCCAGCCGAGCTGCTCCATCCCTCTGATCATCCTGGTGCCTCCTCTGGACTCTCTCCAACGGTTGAGTTGTGCTTTGAGAACAGCTTTCTCCTCTGCCAATCCTCCTACTCTTTTCTGTCATTTCCCTGTTTCCCACTGTTTCCAGCCACCCATTTTGAACCTCACTGGCTTCTCCTCCCTGTCTCTCTGTGAGTTTTTTGGGCAATGAATATTCCTGGCTGCTCCTTCTCCTTGCTGGTCCCCCAAACACCAAAGAGCTGCGTCTGTCAGCTGAGCAGCCTCTCCCAGCCCCCTGCCAGGCCTGACACAGCCTGTTCCCACTGACAGGGAATGTCTGGCAGCTCCCTGGGAGCCACCTGCCTGTGCAAACATCCCAGCAAGCACAGCATTCCCTGCACAATCCAGCTGGAATCACTGTGAGTGCAGAAATGAGAATGTGGGACTCACAGATCCTGGCCTGTCCAGCTCAGTGGGACAGTGTGACAGTGTTCACAGGGGTTTTTGGATGAGGGAAGAGACAAGGATCTGACTCCATGTTTCAGAAGGCTGATTTATTATTTTATGATATATATTACATTGAAACTATACTAAAAGAATAGAAGAAAAGGTTTCATCAGAAGACTGGCTAGGAATAGAATAGGAAGGAATGATAACAAAGGTTTGTGGCTCAGACAGAGAGTCCGAGCCAGCTGACTGTGATTGGCCATTAATTAGAAACAACCACATGGACCAATCACAGATGCACCTGTTGCATTCCACAGCAGCAGATAACCATTGTTTACATTTTTTTCCTGAGGCCTCTCAGCTTCTCAGGAGGAAAAATCCTAAGGAAAGGATTTTTCATAAAAGATGCCTATGAGAGGACAGAGCTGTCCTTCCCACCAGGAGTCCCTTCTCTGTCAACTCTCAGTTCTACAGCTCAGCCAGCACCAGGATCATCCCAGCCTGGCCAGCATGAAGCTGCTGCTTTGGGATACATGTGGAGGATACATCTGGATGATTTCTTCCTTTCTCCATGCACCTTTCCCAGCCAAACTAAGAGATCACCTGGAGAAAATTCCTCACCTTGGCAGGGGATGAGGAACCTGTGTGTGCCAGCCTGGGCTTCATGTCCTGGCTGACAGGGACATCAAGCACAGCAGCTGGATAACCTTTGGAGAGGATGGCTCAGGAAGCCATGGGATCTGATATGGAACAAATTCTCTGGGGAGCTTCGACAGGAGCAGCCCCCTTTTTCCAGCAGTGCCCTGGGGACCTGTGGAAAATCCCAGCCCTGCAGCAGCTCCAAGGTTGAATCCAGGGTGTGCTGCTTGTTTGGCTCCATCACCTGGGTGGCCATGGCAGGAGCAGGATCCATCTGTCCCTCCTCAGAGGGAAATCTAAAGGTGCAGAGGCTTCCTTCCCAAGGAATTGCACCCCAAAGACAGCATCTCAGTTCCCCTGAGATGAGGAATGAGCCCTTGTGTCAGGCTGAAGGAAATGGAATAGCAATATCTGCTACATCACAAGGAGGCAGAGAGTTTTTGTTAACTCCTGAAATGCTGTTTGGAGTCAGCCTTCCCCTGGGGCTCTCCTGCCACAGTACCCACCCCAAATTAAACATGGAATTTGGCACGGGCAGGTGCTACACCAGCATCTCCCTGGTACAGGTTCATACAGAGGAGACCAAATCCTGCTGTTCTTTGCTGTCATTCCTCCCAGCTCCTCTGGCACAGGCCACTTGGGTTTTGCTAATCCTGGGCCTGCACTTGAGCAAGGCTTAAATACAGCAGCCCCAGTCCAGCCTCTGCCTCAGAATCCACCCACCAGCCCAGTGGAAAAGAGAGCAGTGAATCAACCAACCCCCACGTGTTTGTCAGGTCTTCCCTGTCACTTCCCTCTTGACATTTCCATAATCCTGCTGTGCCTGCAATTAAGAACTTCAACAAAACGCCCGCTGCTCTCCTCCCTCCTCCGCAGCACCGAGCGGCAAAGCTGCACAGGCAACGACTCCTGCTGAAACCAAACGAGCAAAATGAGCAGCCCAGGTCAGAGGCTTCTTCACAGCTGCTGAGGGAAGTGAGAGATAAAAGGCCAGGGGTGTCAGAATTCCCTCCTCGGGTTGTGCAAGTGCAGCACGCAGCCTGATTACGTATTTATTTATGGGGAGCTGCTCTGATAGCATCTGTCAGAGCTGCTCTGGCTCAGCCCTCCTCCCTCCCAGTCAGCACAGGAGATGCCTTCAGAGCTTGGATCAGCCATTGCTGGAGGAAGCCAGGGCCCAGCAGAAGGCTCAGCTGCCTGAAGAGCCCTCACACCTTGGCTTCAGGGACACAGAAAGCTCCAGCTTATTCCAGCCTGTTTTTTTCCTCTGGGGTCAAACACAGGGATGGTAGGGATGAAGAGCTGTGTCCAGATTTTCATCCTGAGGTAAGGTCTCCCCATGGCTTCTGCACAAAGAGACGTCCTCCAGGCCAGCATATTCCTCATGGAAGGGGTTGTCAGGCATTGGAAGGGGCTGGTGTAGTGCCCATCCCTGGAGGTGTCCAAGGGAGGCCTGGATGTGGCACTCAGTGCTCTGGGCTGGGGACAAGCTGGGAATGGAGCACAGGTTGGACTCGGTCTTGGAAGACTTCTCCAGCCTCAGTGATCCCACAGTCTGGATCAAAGGTACTTGGCACACTTGGGGAGGGTGTCCTTTCCCCCTGGAGCAGCTTGGGAAGGGTTTATGGAGCCCACAGGATGCCCAGCATCAGTGGCACTCTAATGTTCCCAGCCAGGCAGGCCCAAATGTCTGACAGCACTCCTGGTGTAACTGGTCCTGCACGTGAAGCAGATCTCATCCTTCCCCTCCCCAAACCACCTCACTCCCCCTTCTAAGTGACCCAAACTCCACTCCAGGAGCTCTGACTCTCCCTCCTCACCTGGTTTCCTGCACCAATGATTATTTCTGCCTGTTTGCCACCCTCTAATTCCTCAAATCCCCCCTGGTTCTGGCTGCCCACTGTAATTGTGTCACACTCACATCTCACCAGCTTAATTCCACACTGATAAATGTCTTAACTTCAGATAATGACTGGGGAGAGCCAGGACCAATAACTGCTCATTATTTCCCCATTATTTTTGCTTTGGTGCTATGCAAATTTGCCGAGGAGCTCTGCACTCCCCTGTTTTGACAATTCAATGGCAGCAGCCATTTCAGCAGTTGCTTTAACAATCCTAATTTGCCAGGTTTATTTCCAAGAAATTCTGCCACCAGCAATTTGTCCATTTGCTTGCACACCCTTTGGCATTCCTTGTGCAAGGCTCTGCCTGCACATCCTGCTACAGAGGCTCCAGACTTTGCAGGTTTCCATCCTGTGATCCTCATTCTGCAGAACACAAAGGAATCATGATTAAAGAAAAATCCAAAAATTACAACTGCAAACTAAAAAGACCAAGAGAAATCTTTGAATGGGTCCTTTTTGCAGAGGATTAAAGGAGAAAAAAAGGAGTCCCATGTCTCACTCAATTATTTCTTATCTGTTTTGGGGCTGTAATATGGATTTGAATAATTTGTCAGAGTGGGATGAATGCATCCATTATTTATGTATTTATCAGTTTTGGAGAGTTACCTGGTGGCCATTCTGCTCCGTGGACCTGCCAATCAGCTGAGCTCCAGAACAGCTACAGCAAAGAATCACGGAATATCCTCAGTAGGAAGAACACACAGGGATTGTGGAGTGTCACTCCTGCACAAACACTCCAACAATCCCACTCTGTGCATCCATAGGAGTGTTTTCCAAACTCTCCTGGAGCTGTGGCAGCCTTGGGGCTGTGCCCATTCCCTGGGGAGCCTGGGCAGTGCCCAGCACCCTCTGGGGGAAGAACCTTTTGCATGATCTCCAACCTAAATCCCTCTGACACAGCTCCAGCCATTCCTGGGTTCCTGGGATCAAGCTGGGGACAGCAGCTGAGGTACAGCCTCACACAGATGAAGAATTCCAGAAATGAACCATCATTAGGAGGTGCTGAAAGACTCACATAGCAAAAAGGTCTTGCTGGAAAAGCCTCAGGGCCGACACTCGGGGTTGAACTCAGCACTCTCCACGCAGGAACAAAACACAAATACAAACAAAAAATAATGCACAGCAAAGGAGATTTCACACCTTGGGAAAGCTGAGCCCTCAGGAAGTCCCTGTTTATGGCTGCCACAGGGAACTGGAGCACCTCCCCTATGGAGACAGGCTGGGAGAGCTGGGGCTGCTCAGTCTGGAGAAGGGAAGGTTGTGGAGAGACCTCAGAGCCTCTTCCAGTGTCTGCAGGAGCTACAGGGAAGCTGGGCAGGGACTTTTCAGCAGAACTGGAGTGCCAGGAGAAGGGGGATCAAACTGTAAGAGGGGAAATTCAGCTTAGATATTGGGAAGAAACTCCTGGCTGTGAGGATTGGGAGGCCCTGGCAGAGGGTGCCCAGAGCAGCTGTGGCTGCCCCTGGACCCCTGGAAGTGTCCAAGGCCAGGTTGGACAGGGCTTGGAGCAACCTGGGATAGTGTAAGGTGTCCCTGCCCATGGCAGTGGTGGACCTGGATGAGCTTTAAGGTCCCTTCCACCCCAAACCATTCCCTGATTCTACGTTTTCCATTCTACGTTGTCCATCAGGAGCATTTGGTGCTGCTGCCAAGGGTGGCAGGAGCAACATCTCAGAATAATAAACAGTAATTAAGGAGCTGTGCTATCACACTGCTCAGACACAGGCCAGCACCCCCAGTGCATCCCAGACCCCTCCATCCTGGAGCTAACAGGATCAATGGCTCTGCCCTGGCAGTTCCAGCTGCACTCTGACACCACCAGCCCTCTCCTGCTGGAATCAGGGATGTCAGACAGCTCCCAGTGCACACACACAGCCACAGGTTCCCAAACTCAGTCACAACCGAATCAGGGACAGGTTCAGGATCTTGTCATTCCCCTCAGCAGGAGGGGAAAATAAAATACCTAAAAAAGGAGTGCTGTCACCCAGGCATTTTGAGCCAAGAGGTCACAAAGCCAATCACTCTGCCCTACCCAGGAGCTGCTGGATGAGGAGTCCAGCAGCCAAACAATACATTTTTTTTTCCTTGATTGATTTGCACATTGTGAAAGTTGGGAGTGAGAAGAAGAGAGCAAAGGCAAAGCTATTCTGCCTTGACTACAATATCTGCTTCCACAAAATTGAAAAACTCTTTTTGGAGCACTTCTGAACGTCTCAAAAATCAAGTTAAGGAAAGGTCTGAAATGAAAAGTCAGCTCAACAGAAAAGAAGCAAAAAGAGTTTGCAGAAATGTCAGCAGAAAGTACTCGTCTTTTTCTCCCTGGGGGTTTTTGTTCTAAAACAATCTGGTCAAATCACTCCAGAGTCACGATTAGCATCAGTGTTAGCAAATCTTCATTCTGTGCAAAAACAAATCAAATGCATTAAAATGCCTGCGAGCACAGTTCTTGTGGGAAAAGGAGGGCCCGGCTCTGGACTGGCAGGAAACACGTTTAGATTGGAAATTAGGGAGGAATTCTTTACTCAGAGGGGGCTGAGGCCCTGGCACAGGGTGCCCAGAGAAGCTGTGGCTGCCCCTGGATCCCTGGGAGTGTCCGAGGCCAGCTGGACAGGGCTTGGAGCAGCTTGGGACAGTGGGAGGTGTCCCTGCCATGGCAGGGGTGGCACTGACTGGTTTTAAGATCCCTTCCAACCCAAACCATTCCATGTTTCCTTCAACAGCTCAAATGCAGGTGCTGTGGCTTTGCAGGGACCCTCTCCCTGGGCTGGTGGAGCAGAGCACGAGGAAGGAGAAGCAGGAATGAGGGATTCACAGGATTCTCCCTGCCGCTGTTCAGTGCTCCACCGACCCTGTGGCACAGCAGGAGCTCGGGGGCAGCACTGCCCTTCATTCCCAATGGGATCTTGGCAAGGGAGCCCATGAATCCCTCATTCCTGAGCACCTGCTTTGCACATTTCACTGCTGTGTAACCCTGCTGCGAGCTCCTAGCACCACCACTGCTGGCATCCCAACAGCCTGTGCTGAAGGGACACTTCTGTCTCTGGTGCTGATACTTCCAGAGAATTCCTGCAGCATTTAGCTCCAACCACCTTCCAAACTCCATCTGCAAACTGAAGCTCCTCATGAGTAGTGCAGCTCTTCCATGAATCATGGAATGCCCTGGGTTGGAGGGGACCTTAATGCCCATCCAATTCCACCCCCTGCCATGGCCGGGACACCTTCTAGTAGTCCAGGCTGCTCCAAGCTCTGTTCAGCCTGGTCTTGGACACTTACAGGGATCCAGGGGCAGCCACAGCTGCTCTGGGCACCCTGTGCCAGGGCCTGCCCACCCTCATAGGGAAGAATGTCTTCCCAATATCCCATCTAGCCCTGCCCTCTGGCAGTGGGAAGACATTCCCCTTGGCCAGTCACTCCATCCCTTGTCCACATTCTCTCCCCATGTCTCTTGTTGGCTCCTTCAGGCAACAAGGGCCATCTGGAGGGCCATCATTAGGTCACCCAGAGCTTCTCTCCTCCAGGTGAGCACTCCCAGCTGTGCCAGCCTTTCCTCCCAGCAGAGCTGCTCCATCCCTCTGCTCACCCTGCTGCCTCCTCTGGGCTCTCTCCAGCAGCTCCAGCTCCTTCCTGTGCTGGGCCCAGGGCTGGGGCAGCTCTGCAGGTGGGGTCTCACCTGAGCAGGGCAGAGGGGCACAATCCCAATCCCTTTGCTGGTACCCACACTGGGGACTGGAGATGGCTCTGGGAGTGACAGCACCGAGCAGCTCCAGGGCTGCAGAGAGAAGCACACGAGGAGTGCACAGAAATGATCAAAAGTGACACTTGCAGGTAAATTCTGGGGTCATCCCACCCGGGGCACGGACAGGACA